>NC_050601.1:1393939-1418939 GCF_013368585.1 Megalops cyprinoides | reverse complement strand
TTTGACTCCAGCTCTGGGATTTGCAGTGTGGCGTGGTGTTAAGGAGCAGGACTCGTAACCTAAAGGTTTGATTCCCAAGGGTACAGCAGGCACAGCTGCTGTACCCTTGGGCAAGGTACTTAACCCACAACTGCCTCAGCAAATATCCGGCTGTATAAATGGACGAAATTGTAAATCGTTCTGAATAAGATCACCTGCTAAATGTTTTCAGGTTTCATTTGATTGGTTGCAGATTATGGAATGGGAAACCCTAATGAATGAGGATGGAGCATGCAAAGCCATGACAGACACAAACAGCCACTATATACATCACAGGACTGTTTGAAAGGGAAGATAAGCAAGCACCACTCACAGGCAACTCAGCAACCTAATGCAAAGTTTATTAATCACTGTGCATTAATCACTGTGCATGCTGGATTTCATTCCAGTTGAGCTCTAAGTTAATTAACATTGATTTGGGTGCAAATTGGATGCTGATCTTGATCTTGATTGTCATTTCAGAAACTTTTGTGCTCTGTTTCTGATCTGGGCTGCTGGCAGGGCACTCTTTTTCAATGAAGGCTACAAGCAGATGTGTTTCTGTGAGTTCGCTCACAGAAACACATAAAAATGGTATGGTTACAGGTATGTTTCACAAAAATGCACAAACATACCTGTAACGCAGCAGGATTCATTAAATAAATAATTCATCGGCCAAGCAGATTACACATAGGGAAGCAAAAAGATCTATATTCCATTTCTAACAGCTTAGATAAACTTTCACGTTTTCCTTTATGAAGCAGCTGATGATGCAGAACTTTGTCAGGAGAGGATTTTGTAATCCTGCTGTAGCTATGGAATTCCTGTGGCTTGGCTTTAACAATTTGCAGACAGATTTGCCCGGTGTCTTTTTGTTTTTAAGAGGACGGTGAGGGTTGCTTTTGTTTGCTAGTGCAATGTGGCAGTTGCGGGGGTTATAGTGTTACAGTGTATTCTCCTGTTCCACCAATGTGACAACACTGTTTCACTGTCATTTCACTGTGATGTCACTGTTTCCTGTGATGTCACTGTCTCACTATGATGTCACTGTTTCCTGTGGTGAGTATCCAACAGACCTCCCTCACCTCTGCACGGCCTAGCAAAGCCCGAGCCCAGTTGGCCTTCAGTAAAAGTCACACTTGAAATAAATTTGTTTAAATGATGATACATATTTATTAATCAGGCTGACCTTCAGCCTGTCTGAGCGGTAAAGTTCAGATCTGACCGGGAGGCACCGGTCATGCCCCTCCGCTCTGACCCCCATTGGCCTGTGGGTTGGCAGCAGGGACAGTGTTGTGTGTTGGGTGGAATGTGATTGCATTTACAGGCCTATTTAAATACAAGGGCACCGTTCACCTCTGATGACCTCACGTTCTTCCCAGCAAAAGGCTTTGAGTCTGATCTCAGAGGCACACAGTGCTAAATGAGGGTGACAGTGAGGAACAATGGACAGTGAGGAACAATGAACAATTCAGAACCACACCACCCCCAACCCCTTTGCCTGACCCCTTCCCCCAACCCTTTCCCAAGCCCCTTCATCTCAATTTTCCTCTTACCCCTTCCCCTCACCTCTCAGAAGGTGTAGACAACATGGCAGAAACTCTGCCTCCAGCAGGCAGCTCCACCTACTTCTCTCCACTACCAGAGGGATGGGTGGAGCTGCCACCGTGTTGTTGATATCTGTTCCATCCTGTCAGATCTTTGAAAGAGAATCAAGAAGGGTCTAGTGGGTCTAACTGAGAAACCAATAGAGACTGCTATGTTTTGTGATTTTTTAAAAATCTAGTATAACTAACATAAAATCATCTCTCACTTCTCTTTATAATCTCACCATCTTCTCTTTCAATCTCTGTCCAAATTCTACCCCTTCCCCACTTCATCTTCCCCCTCTGAAACTCATTATCTCACTGTACATTCGCCACCGCCAACCCCCCCCCCCCCCCCCCGCCAACCGCCCCAACCCACACACACACACACACAAAAAAAATGGCAGGCAATAAAACTGGCTGAAGTCTTACAATACAAAAAAAACCTATGGAATCTTTACCTGTTGCCCCTTTAAGAAGGTGTGGTGGTTTCCCCTTTAAGAAGGTGTGGTGGTTGCCCCTTTAAGAAGGTGTGATGGTTGCTCCTTTAAGGATGCAGGAGAGCAACAGGAAACAGGAAGAAATAGGGTCTGGGGGGTGGGGTCATGATTACTTGACTTGCATGGTTACTACAACCTGATCATGACAGCTTAACATCAGCAAGAAAGCACTGTTGTGTGGACCTACACTTGGGAATACTGGAAGCAAGGGTATGGAAAAGAGTCAGAAGAGCTTGTCTTGCTGCTGAATTGAAGTGGGTGAGATCTATGCTTTCTGTTTTTTTTTGCAATGCATTGTGGGTTTTTGGGGGGGATTTTCTGAAGTTCTGGGTTTTGATCAGACTGAAAACAACAGCTTGGGAGTTTAAGAACATGACTAACGGTCTTAAGTTACTCCTGTGGTCCTCTTGTGGTTCTAAACCAAAAGAAAAGTTGATTTTGTCTCAGAGAATTGGTCTGTTTGATTGGTTGAATATTTTGGGTGAAAATTTCCCTTCCTGTCCGCAGATGAGGGTGAGGGAGCTGTTGCCATCTGAGCGCGTTCTGTGGGGTGGCGGGTGGGGGCTTGAATGAGTCAGAGCTACCAATCACAAAAACTAATCACAAATGTCACACGCTTTCGAGATGGCGTGATGTGCGCCTTCTATATGTTTAAGGAAATGATAAATTGAAACACATTTATCATTTCATATTCATTTTTTTCTCGCTTTTTCCTGTTCTGTTGATTTGTCTGAGCAGCTTGATGATAGCTTTCTGAATAGCAGATTGGCTGTGCTACTGCCTGGAGATTGGTGCTTTGGGGAGACAGAGACCTGTTGCTGGTCGTGTTCCTTTTCTTGTCCTTTCCTGAATCATGACCGAGTCTCCACCACACATACACAACCAGAGAAGCGTCAGGTTCCCTTCAGAGTTTCCCACCCGAAGAGTCGGAGGAGTAGATTATTAGTCAGTTCCAGGAGAAGTGAAAACTCTGCTGCCGTCTGAGTCCCCTGCTGTCTCTGTGCCACACCGTGCAGGTGACCCCGTGCAGATGACATGTGTGTGGGCAGACACCCCCCCCCCCCCCCCCACACACACACACACACCTTTCATGGTTACTTGCGTTTTAAATGATTTGGTCTGTGGGAAGGAAGAGGTTCCACCATAGCTGATTGATTGGCAATGCCAGATCTAAAAGACCCTTCCATGTCAGAATAGGGCAAAAGTCATCTGTGTCTGGACAGCGTGAAATCTGGCCAGAATTTAGCAGGTGAAGCCATTTAACACTATGCTGTGTCATATGAAAATATGAATGAAATGAAATATATAACAATATACTGAGAAATATTTTGTTCAATCCATGAACATATTGCAAGTACAAAGAAACTATATTAATGGAAACCAGAAACATATTGCAATATATATGAAAATGGTAGTAATTTAAATATTATAAATGTATTTATTGAGCTCAGAAATATATTCTCTCAAACATATTCTCAATATATAATTTTTTCATATGGGTCTTGTATGGCACAGATCTGCAGCAGAGAACACTGCTGCTTCACTCTTGTAAAACAGGTCAGGGTCTACCTGGCGCAGCCTTGCTACCAGATTGATCAAAAAGACAGGACAGGACAGCTCCTTTTAGGGAATTCTGAGCGCGCCCACTGTGAGCTGCAGTTCCCGGTTCCCTGCTCCCGCTCTCTTTTCAATAATGGCAACATTTTGCTCACTGTAATACACAGAGGGTTTGTGTGTGTGTGTGTGTGTGTGTGTGTGTGTGCGTGTGTTTCTCCTGCACAGACTGCATCTGTCCTTGTTCTGAAGTTAATGGCATTGCACCAAATTAAGCTGCAATGGAAGGAGTTTGCTGGTAGGCACTGTGATGGCCAGTTGGCTATTTTCTCTCTCATTCATCTGTCCCCTCTTTCATCCCTCCCCCCTCTCTCACTGAGCTTCACAGTAGCCAGGTTGTGCACTCTGATGTAGGAACACACACACACACACACACACACAATTATTCTGCTTATGTGTGTGTTTCTGAGGATGTGTGTGTGTTTGTGTGCCAGGTTGTTTGCAGCAGGATAAAGGATAATCTCTATCATATGACCCCCATCCCCCCTAACCGTACCCCCCCCCCCCCTTCCGGTGGGCCTGGCCGGCACAGGTGTGCAGGAGAATCGGATGGTTTTTTTCATCCTGCATGTAAACTTTCATCCCTTCCCTTCTGCTCGAGGATTCGACTTGAACGCACTGTCATTGGTATAGACAGAGTACTTAAACATCTGCAAGTGGTTGCATTTTTTCATTGTTGTTCAAATGATTTTTTTCCAAGTTAAAAAAAATTGAATAAAATTGAAATTTGACTGTGTCATAAAATTGATTGTATTTCTCATGCAGCTCTATATTTCCTTGAAATGTGAATCACTTTTACATTGTCTCCTGAAGAGTATTTTTGATGAAAAATACTGATAAAAGACCCCTAATGATAAAAGAGGGCAACTGGTGATTGATTTCATATACTGCTAGTCTGTCTGGCCATTTCCTCATGTACTGCAGGTCATGATTCTCTGTAATGTACAGCACGTTTCCCTCCTTGTTTCTCTCTCTCTCCCTGTCTCTCTTCACTCCATCCTCCTGTCTCCATTTCTCTCTCTCTCTCTCTCTTTCGCTTTCTCTCTCTCTCTCTCCCTCTCTTTCTCTTTCTCTTTCCCTTTCTCTTTCTCTCTCTCTTTCCCTTTCTCTCTCTTTCTCCCTCTCTCTCTCTTTCTCTTTCTCTCTCTTTCTCTCTGAAATATGAGTGTGTGTAGATTTCGCAGCCAGTCCATTTGAATGTGTTTGAATTTGTTCTGCTTTAAAAGTGATTGTTGTCTGCTGCCCCCCCCCCCCCCCCCCCCCCCCAACATTACAGCAAAAAAAAAAAACGCAGGGAATACATAATCATGTGAAAGACTGGTCTCTGTACTCTGCTCCGCATTGCTTTCCAAAAGCTCACATTCTTAGAAGTGTCAACAGCTCCACGTTGAAGGGTTTTTCTTTTTAAACTGTGGCTATTTAACAGCTACTCACCTAATAATGTTCTGGGTGTGTTTACATAGTCGTTTTCATAATGAGCGAATACGAGCATTTACTTAGTAATCACTGTTATTGCCCTCTTTTGGTCATTTATATAAATACAAGGTGTGCTGTTCTCACAACATTGGTTGCATGGACAAGAGGAATCGTGATTAAATCTTTACTACTTTACTTATGCATCATTCTGATCAATCTTTTACTCTGTTTTCAGCTATCCCATCCTTGGGTCTTTGTATCCTCCGGCGTTCCGCTGAAGAAGTGGGATGAGAGACAAATATGAGTAGAAATAGTGTGCGAATTTACCTGACCTCTGCCCTGCGTCAAATTCCGTGATGCTTTACACAGCCAAGTGAAGATTACATTTTACATGCGGTGGATAAGGAGCTATGGAGTTCTGTGATCAAAGGGAAATAAAGGAAAACTCTTGCTTTCTTGCATGAAAGAGTAACTGAATATCAGCTGAGAATTTTTTAAGTTTTCGCCACCAGCTTGCACAACACACTTTCTTATTAAAACAACTCCGTATGCAGACTTGATAACTGCACAGACTACAGCTTTGTACTGTAGATGTGATGAAGGTCCTAAGCACTGGAAAGTTTACTATTTTATTAGGCCTTTCAAGCAGAAATTTTGGGCAAATTGCACAATCCTTGTATATAGTCAAACATTTTACTTTTTCCGTCCCTCGGTATTGATAAGGACTTGATTTGATTTCCTTGTTCTACAGAGCGCAGGTCTCACCCATCTCAGGTGAATCCACCTGTAGGATGCACTTAGATGTGGATACATTTTTTTCTCCAGTTTTCTGAATACACATTTTTCTCTGTTGAAAAGGGTGACGGATTCATAAAGCAACCATTGGTATTGAGATAAGTTCTCCTGTGTTGTTCATGTGTAAGCAAGGCGTGTGTAAGGTCATACAGCACAACAGCATACCCGTGTAGAGAAAAACGAAACG
The DNA here is from genome assembly GCF_013368585.1 of Megalops cyprinoides. Lineage (NCBI taxonomy): Eukaryota > Metazoa > Chordata > Actinopteri > Elopiformes > Megalopidae > Megalops > Megalops cyprinoides. The sequence continues at coordinate 1,412,823 of NC_050601.1, read as the reverse complement.
GCACGAAATACGGCTTGTTTGAGCGGCGGCAGCGTCGAATGTGGCTCAAGTGATACGATCAGCTCGCCGAGCCAAAGAGCAGCATCGTGACCCAGGGAGACTGAGCGTATACCCCTCTTTCTGTCTCTGGGAGGCGACGGTGCATTCACAGCAATGGCCACTGCACCAGGCCCGGTGCTATGGGGGTGCTTAGGGGTGCATTGCACCCCCGGGTGGACCTCAGTGCACCCCCAGGTGGACCTCAGTGCACCCCCAGTTGTCTCCTTATATCCCGATATCTTGATAGTATTTATGACTTTTTGTGCCCCCCTCTGTCTTTCCCCCTGGGGCCAGGGCTGCACTACGCTCGTGACATCGGCCTGTATCTCACGCTGCCAGCCCACTGTTTCCTGCACTTCCTCTTGTACAACACGGAGACAAAACGCACCGAAAACAAGAGGGGAGAAAAAGGACATCCGATGACCGCAGATACAAGGGAGTCAGCGCACGCAGCACGGTGTGAGTGGGTCTCAGTCCCGTGTACAGACTGAAACGCGGGAGTCAGCGCAGGCAGCACGGTGTGAGCGGGTCTCAGTCCCGTGTACAGACTGAAACGCGGGAGTCAGCGCAGGCAGCACGGTGTGAGCGGGTCTCAGTCCCGTGTACAGACTGAAACGCGGGCACCCCCACCGGCACAAGTTCCAATAACACACGCTGATTGTATTTGCTGCTCCAATCAGCTTATGATGCACGGAGCTTTACGCGCGATTTTGCGCGAATTAATGAATGTACATGCAGCGTGGGAATTTGCTCTTTGCTTATCACCCCCGCCCCGCCGGGTTTCCCGTGCGGCTGAGCAGCCGCTAATTGCATGAAATGCCCGTACATGTCAAGCTCATTCGCACCCCGCCACTGTAAACAGGGAGCAGCAGCCGGCGGAATTCCTAGTGCATACATGGCAACCTTACGGGGAAATGTACGGTTTGTTTACATCCGACGATCTGATGACCTAAAGTTCGATGGCATTAATAATACCCCACTCCCCCACCCCCCAACACACACACACACACACACACACACACACACACACACACCGTTACTGCCGCTGCTTCATTTTTACAAAGATAACCGCATCAGTGGTGCACAACACAATTAAAACTTAATGGGGGAACCTGGGGAGAAAGTGTTAGAGGAAGCAACGTTACAGGGAGGGAAGTTCCGTGTAATTTAAACTGGCAGCTGTTTCAACACCCCTGTGCTCTGCATCAACTGGCCTTTTCATGAATTAATTTCACTTTAGTCTGCTCATTCTGATGGGTGGTTCTGGTCATCGGTTACATTACCTCCCACGACGAAGGCCCATTGTTATCTCCATAGGCTAGACCTGCCATCCCTTTACAGAATGGCTTTGTTCATGTTTATAGTTTTAATGATGCGTATATGCGAACTCGTTGACAGAGAAGATCTAATTGGTTTTCTATTGCGGTAAACGTGGCCTGGATTCCAATAGCCAAGGGCACTATACATCTTAAAATGAAATATATTGCTGGAGAAACGTTTTTTATTATTATTATTATAAATTTTAGTCCCTGAAACCAATTAGTGAGTTATGAAGAAATGCAATCAAATTAAATGGCTCCCGGGGATCTCCCACAGTGCCCGTATATTATTTATATGTGCCTTGTGTATTGTTTTATTCTGATTTTTTGTGATTTGTACCTCGTGGACACAAAAAAAGGAGAAGAACACATCACATCGTTATTGCTAAATGAGTAATGCATCGTGCCTTACTGCATTACCCGGCCACACCGCGCGCGACCGCGCCTCTAAAGCGCAAAGATTGTCCTCTAAACTTACTGCCGAATCCTGGCACAGACCGAGGACCAGGGCCAGCCGCTCATGTGGTCACGGGTTTTTTTTTTTTTTTGTCAGGTACCCGTCAGATTCGCGGAAATGCAATCCGCACGGATGACCCCCGTCGGGGAGCGCTGACATTTCACCGCGTGCTGTTTGGTCTCGTAAATGAATCACAGAGGAGGAGGACACCAGGACTGGGGGGAACGAAAACAGTGCAAAAAAAGCAAGGTTTTTGCAATCGAACCTGCAAATCGGTGGTATTTAAAGAGTCACTCCTGCGCCTGCAAGGTACAAAGGAGAAGTGAGCATATGCCAGTATCAGTGAGCCGTATCATACGGCGAAAAACATTAGACATTATTAACCACAAGACCCGAATGACTGGCGCATACAGGTCGTCTGCATATCAACACAGCCAGTGAACCTCAGCTCAGGGCAAAGTTCAGAGGCCAGACAGTGGAGGCAAAAGATGTTTAAGCCTTTCCTTCAGGGGCAAGAAAACAAATTGAATACATTTTAACACTTTTTTTTATTAACTTGTCACATACATACTTCACCTCACAAAGCTGAGTCATTTGTCCTGCTTTTGTTTACTTTGGTTTGTGGAGCCTCTTTTGTTTAAAGATTAATTTGAAACCTCATGTTTCAGCAGAGCGGTATTTGGAGCTGGCACCCTTACGGCTGCAGGCATAACCGCCTGATGTGTGAGAGCGGAGCCCGTCTCTGAAGCGGCCCTGTAATAAGCAGCACACTGAGGAGAAGCTTCAGTGATGCTGCCCCGTGCGGTCACTGCTCTGCACTCTCACCTCCGTCTGTCCGTCAGCTGTCACTCCGGGCGAGGCTGATGCTCCGCTCTCCCGTGGTGGTCGGACTCTGGGAGGTGGCAGCAGGTCGCGGCTTGGTGTCATTCACTGCCGTCTGAGTTCAGGGCAGCAGGACATCAGTGATGAAACTGACGGTTTGTCAGCGATTGAGCTGATGGTCTGCTTGTGATGGAGCTCACAGTGTGTCTGTGATGGAGCTGATGGCCTGTCTGTGACGGAGCTGACAGTGTGTCTGTGATGGAGCTCACAGTGTGTCTGTGATGGAGCTGATCAGGCCTGTCTGTGACGGAGCTGACAGTGTGTCTGTGATGGAGCTCACATTGTGTCTGTGATGGGCCTGATGGCCTGTCTGTGACGGAGCTGACAGTGTGTCTGTGATGGAGCTGATGGCCTGTCTGTGACGGAGCTGACTGTGTCTGTGATGGAATTTACAGTGTGTCTGTGATGGGGCTGATGGCCTGTCTTTGTTTGTGACGTGTTCAGACGTGTTCAGTCTGTCTCTGAGCGCCAGGATCTGTCACCTGTGCTATGGTGCTTTGGCATATGTGTGTCATTCACTTCTGCTTGGTCATGTCACTCCTAGTTTTGCCTCAGGCACCTAGGCTATACTCTGTTATCTTGCATGAGGGGTTGCAGAGTGGGTTTGCGACTGAGTTAGTGCATTGGCTAACCGATGGATTAAGATGGTGATGCATAGTGGATTGATACCTCAGCTTTGGTCAGATGGAATCCGTGGCTACCGAGGATTTATTTACCTGTTTTACCTGTTGTTTGTGTCTCGGGGATTCCCTCTTCGTAGGGGAAGAGAAGAGCCCCTCAGAAGCCCCTCACACCCGTCTGGACCTTAATGGGAAACGCACGCGACATCCTCAAATTTGGAAATGAAACGAAAATGAAATTTTTTCCTCTTAAAAATTTTATCACAAGGGATTGAAAATGTAAATAAAGCAGTAAGTTAGAAGCAAGTTCATTTCATGTAATTTTATAGCGATCAGCAGTGCTACACAGAAGCCTCGCTGCCCGCGTGTTTATTTGCAGATCCCATTTCCGTTGTATTCGCTGTCACCGTCTCAGTGGCTATTACTTTGACGAGAGCAAAAACGCGGATTTAGATTATCTACTAAAATTGTCCTATTTTTGCTTAATTTTTTTCTATTACTCCTTTTTGAGACGCCGAATGCACCGCAAAGGTGGAGCACGACTCCAAAACGTCCAATATTATTATATTTGAGTTCAATAAAAAGTAAACAATGCTCCCTAGAACAATATGTAACGGGTCACGGAAGGACAATGGGACACAATTGAAGGCTTCCACCCTGTGCACAACATTTACGTCACGGACAGCAGAGTGACCGAAGCTAAATATCTTCTTGCGTTTGGCTTCCGGCCCACATTCCTCGTAGCCTTGACAAATTATATACAGGAAACGGCGTGCTTTGACCTGATAACTGATACTATAGTGCAACCAACTCACGAACCTCACATACTGATTTTCTATGCAAGTGTATCGTAACAAGTAATCCGTAATGGTTTAGCAGCGCGCACAACTGGCAGCGCCATCGGCAGCAAACAGCGGACATGTTGCGCAAAGTTTGCACCCTAATAATTAACTATCAACGATGGTCGCAGGTGCGTCCTTTGGTAATACGCGGTTACTAAGTTCTGCATCGTAGAGATGATTTCACATAAATTGACGAACGCTACAGCATTAATTTTCTGAATGGCAATGTGACTGTGCGTAATAAAAGCAGCCACGCTGCCGCGCTCCGGGGTTCCTGCTCGCTTCAGCTACAGTTTACCGAGCTGTCGAGTGACGTCACCCGGGAGCAACGAGACGTTTCTTAGCGCTGAGCAACATTCAGTTTGCTTCGGAACATAATTTACCGGCGGTCGGTTTTCTCTCAGTCTAAGGGAAATAACAATAACACCAACACTGTAATAATAATAGATAGTCTCACATATTACAGTGTCCCTGCTTTGTTATTTTTGTCACCAGTTGGATTATGAGCGAAGCCTAATAGTACGGATATTACCTGCCTTTATGCCGTTCATTAGAAGATGAACGCCTGTGGCGTGGGGATCGGAGACGAAAATACAGTCGGATGCCTTCGAGGTACTGTTTTTTTCAAATCATTTAAATAAAAAAAAAGTGTGTGTGTGTGTGGGTGTGGGTGTGAGTGTGCGCGCGCGTCTTCAAGATTTTTAGCTGGATGCACGCAATTTGGAAATAACTCTGAATCTAATTTACTGTCAAAACTTTTACGGCAGACTGCAACTTTTAAGGTTTAATCCAAGTTAGCAGTGACTGCCCTTTAGCAGCTCTTGTGGAAAAAAATCCGCGTTGCTCTCATTGATATAAACTTCAGTTCCATGCCCGCGAGGTCAAACTCTCATATGAGTCCCACAGACGTGCTTGTGCGCTTATATTTATATATCACTTGTAGGCTTTCTGGTACGATCATGTATGCTTTACCTAAGATGCAAAGTTTAATGGTAAACCAATGTTCGTATAAATTATTAGATGAATTTAATTCGAAAATTCTCAGTCTAGTGATGGCGATTTACTCTCGCACGGGTTACCTACTCCTCGTTTATTCTTAATCCTGGTTTATTGCGTAAACTCTGCACTGTGCTCGTATTTGACTAACAGATGCTATCTTCTCTTTTTCTTTTCTGCAAGGAACATTCACGTGTTACTCGTTTACGCTTCGTCAAGCATGAACAGGCGCTATTTATGTTGAGCATTAATATAAACAGCAACACTTTTTCATTTGAGGAACAGTGGAAGAGAAACCATGTTGAAGGCACACTGATGGAAACATGGGTGCTATTTCAAAAAGCATGTTCGATTAGTTCAGCAGTTTGGAATTTATACTGCAAGTCAGACACTAGTCCTGCGCGTGTTTCACTGACGGGGATTACGCTCGCAATTTATGGGTAGCGGTGAACGCGGACGCGCGGGGAGGCGATCTGCGGTTGCGATTCTACAGCTGGGAAATGAGTGACATATTTTAAACGAGCGCGATAGTTCCCATTTCAAGTCGCCCCTCGGGTAAAGGCGTATGTAGGCTAGTTAAACGTTATCTGAGGACCAGCTGAAATATTACAGATTCCGAATGTAGGTATGACTGATATAACCGACATTAGTTGTCCTCATACCCTCATACTCTGAAAGGTGTAAATGAGCATGTAATCATGTCACAAAATAAGCAAAAAAAGCATCTTTTCTCGTACGCAAATGGATTACCGGGCTTAGATGTGCTGATTGATGGGGTCCTCTAATAATGAGGATAGAGGTGAAAATTCAGGGCACAAAAATGGGTTTTTATTTCTTTGAAGAGGGAATTGAGGTGCCCAGGACCTAGTTATGAAGGGAAATGTACATAAGAGAATGAAAGCTGCTAATTAATACGAATGAATATTTAATATAAATCTGTAAATGTACATCCGATCAAAAACACTTGTCATATTAACTATCATCTTCTCTGTCTGTCTCACGCTCTCTCTATATATGTATGTTGATAATCACTTAATGAATACACTTGGACATTGAGCATTTCATTACATGTTGTTTTATAATGCATATAATATGCATATAATTAAAAAAAAAACTATTTGTAGTTTCTGTCAATGGGCATTCCGATGGGCGAGAGGTGTGTAATTTTGGAGAATCAAACAATGCTGGAAAGTATGGGCTGTTAAATTATTCCGTTTCCCTTGGTCTGCTCTTACTTGAGAGGCAGGTGTGGTATCTTCTTTAGGACATGCACTACAATAAATGCAAAAATACTGTGAAAAGTAGCCCAGTTTTAGTAATTCATTGTTGACAAGTGGAAAAATAAGTCTGGTTAGTGTTAAATTAAAAATGCGTATTTTAGATGTTTAGATGTCGACGACGAAGAAATGCTTTGGGTAAATTAGAGAGAAGTTAGAATAAGATCGTTATGCGAGGTTTTTCTTTTTGGAAGTTCATTTCTGAGACAGGACATGCACTAATGGACAGCCACTAATATAACTCGGATTGGACTGCGATCTATTTCTGCAAAACGTTGTCATACATTATGATTGATCACAGACTTAGGTGAACGTCACGCAGTCCGTGCCTAATTGTCACTTAAAGAAGTTCTGACACAGCTTGTCAAGTCAGACTAGAGCGCCAGGGAGCGGCGATATGAAGCTCTTACGTAGACTATAAACTTAGAGTACTGTTTGTGGTTCAACTTTACGGTGCTTGGAGCGAGAGACTGCGCGACGGAAACTCCAGATGTATGCTCTGAGATCAGCAGTAGCGTAGCTGCTCTCACCATATAGACATGGGGTGGAAAAAACACCTCGTCTGGAGACTCGCACTTCCTCCACCCACAGAAAAGCAAAGTGGTCACGTCGCTTGCGCTGTGTCGGTCGCTGTAATGTCATTTCGCATTTTTGCGCTGTGCAGAAACGAGTGCACCGGACGCCGCTTTTTTTTTGGAGAGTTAATGTAAACCGCGACATTCTCGAATTTGAAGAAAAGTGGAAGAGAAACCGCATTGACAGCACGCTGACAAAACGTGGATGCTGTTTCTTAAACAATTTTCAGTAGTTCGGAATTTAGGCTGAAAGTCAGTGCGCTGACAGCATGTGCACACGAGTCACGAGCTAAACTGGAAACCACTTAAGCATAATAATAATAATAATAATAATAATATGGTTACTGCTTGCTTTGTTGTTATTATTATTATTGAGAATAGTCGCAAATCATAATAAAACTAATCAACAACAGGTTTTTTATAGGCCTAGCTACAGTAGCGTCAGTGTGGAAGGCCTTGGTGGAGGGCCAGCAATTTGCCGAAGCGTTGGTAGTTGCAATGAGCCCCACAGTCCCGTACTCCATTTGCTTTATTAAGCTCCACGCATTTATCGGGGTCTGAACATCAGTGGCTGTGTGCAGCCGTGTTACTAACTGTACACGATCAAAACGAGCACACAGCGCGCGCAGGAACCTGCAGTATCTCATATCACGCCACGGAGCTGCCATTTAACACCACTTTACATCCGTTTAGCCTAATGATGTCACTGTAATGCGCGACAGCTGTTGCGATTAGATCGGAGATGTATGCATCAGAACTGCACATCTGTTTTAACTAACTGGATCTTGCACTTTCTGTGCATGGATTACTCGTGACAAAATGAATATCATAATCATCATGGAATTCCTTTATAATTACCTTATCGCAGATTTACCTATTCGAACCATATTAGACTGTAAAATAAACTATATTACATTTTTAAAACATACTGTGCGACTGATGACCATTTCCACACGGCTGTTCAACTTATTATACATCACACATATAAAATATAATGAGGCGGAATGAATCCTTAAATGAATGTTCTAAATAAACCATGTCTGCATTCATGTTGATAAACCAAACAACAAAAATATTATTGTTACGTATTAATAAATTAATTGAGCTCTGCTGCATATTTATACATCTCTACAGCAGTCATTAATGGAATACTTGATAATGCATCGAGATAAAGAACTACGTGACATGGGGAGATGAAACTCGACACTGTCATGACTTGGCTGTAATTCGACTTTATCGCTGCATCTGGCGCACAGGGCGCGGGACGCCGGTGTCGCTCTCAGTTCCCGGTGTCTGTGTGCGCTTGATGATGCTGGTTCAGGCGGGAATGCCCTGTCGAGCGAGAAATTCGCTTGTAATCTGAGAGTTCAGATCTAGCACAGCGGATGAATAGCCTTTTATATTTTTCAAAAGACGAATGCGGCACTGAGTATGTAGGAAACAGCGCTCCCACCTTCCCAAAAGAGCTACAAAAACACTCACATTGTTAGGACGTGTACGTTGTTTTGACAAGGCTAGTCGTAATTAATGCGCCGTTGCCCTAAATGCCCCTATTCTTCAGCGCTGTAATTGTATAACTTGTCCCAACGAGTGGCTCCAGAGTGTGATGAGACATAGCTAATCGTGATTTTAATTGGATCTGATGTCGCCAGCAGGTGGACCACGGCCCTCCAGTCGTGGCGTGTACGCCCTGCCCGTGGAGAGCCGTGAACGGCGGCCGCGCTCTGGCGACGGCTTGATGGAATGAATGAGTTTCCAACGGAACGCCGATGCGCGCCCCCTCAAAACCGATCTGCGCGAGATCTCCGCCAAAGACACAGAGCCAGCGGAGCCCTTACCCTCTTGTAAAGGGATGTGTCGTGACTTGTCATGACAGTCCACATTTAAAACGCTTTTTTAAACAAAAAAAAAAAACGAACACTGTCGGCTGAACGTCTCGCCCCCAGAGGGACCGGCGGTAAGCCGAATTGTCGGGGCTGCTGGTGCGCCGGCACCGCCGTCCCCCTCCTCACTTTCGCTGGTCTGCTGCGCAGATGCCCCCTGGTTTAGGACACGTTCAGTGTCGGTGCTGCGGCAGAGTGAAAGGCTGAGGCGAAGCCGGTCTCCCAAACACGATGGAGGGTGTGGCTGCGGTCCGCCGCTTCGCTGTCAGCACGCTGGCGCATGTAGACAGCGGTATGGACACGGGTACAATGATGCAAAACAAAACACCGACAGGCAGAGCGATCGCGGACCTGCGCCCACGAATACGACACGATAAGAAAGATTTTCCACAGTGTGCTGGAGAGACAGTGTGACCTCAGCTTAATGTTAAAATGATAAATGCAAAGCAAGAAGGTATGACGACTGAAGCAAACACAAGGCCTATTAAGCCTGTCACTTTCTTGTAAAAGGTGGTCAAACAGTACACCAGTAGACAGAGTCATTGGCACCTCATTGAATAACGTACAGGATGCTCTATGGAATGCAGGAATGTTCATTTTTACAGTGAGAAAATCAGCCAATGAAAGAAGCGGCTTTAAGCTGGCGTCGGGGTGGAGGAGGGGACCCGAGGAATGATATTCCACAGGCCCCCACAGGGCAGTAGCAAACCCTGGATGCAGTGGCAATCCCTGACCTCTGACCTCTGACCCCAGACTCAAAACACACAAGCCTCTGTTAGGGAGCTCTGCTCCCACTGTGGCGGTATGCTGCCGAGCCGCTGAGCAGGTGTCGGCCTGACTCCCACCGGGATCCAGCCGAATTAGCCAATCAGTCAGCCAAATCGTACTCAGGGCACCTGCCAGAGCAGGTGTCTGTTAGCCATGGGGGGGGGGGGGGTGCAGGCAGGCGAGGTGTTGCTGGGGGTGTTGGTTTGGTTATGGCCTGTAGGCCCCTGAGAGCCAGGCGCACAGGGCTGGCTGGGATGTCTGTGCCTGGGAGACTGGACTAGGGTCAGTTCGATGAGACTAACCAGACGCTCTGGGAATGTGGAGATTTATCTGCACGGTTCATGTAGAGGGGTGAGCAATGTCTCTTAATTAGCTTTCTACTAACCCTGCCTCCTCTCCCCCGTCTCTCATTCCCCCCTTTTACTCTCCTCTCTCTCTCTCTCACACAGAGTCCCCTCTCTTCCTCTCTTTTCCCCCATCTCCCTGATTCCCTGCCTTGCCCGTTACCCTCAGTCTCGCTTCCCCTGTCTCTCTTGAGCTCAGTTTCAGTTTCAGCTTGCTTTATTGCTGTGTCAACTGCGTGTTTGTGTTGGCAAAGCGTCTGCATTTCCAACCAAAAGGGCAAAAGTACGGCAGGAGCACATTAACTTGCAGTAAAATCATTTACAATTATGAGAAGGATTGAAGGGAATATAAATCAGTGAAAAATGAGCACTCTCTCTCTTTCTCTCCCCCTCTTTCTTGTTCTCCATTTCTTTTTGTCTTTCTGCTTTTCTCTCTCCCTCCTCATCCTCTGCCTTTCCCCCCCGCTCTCTCGCTGTTTGCCGTGCAGTATTTTACTCACTCTGAGCGGTGCTGTGCAGGGAAGCAGCAGCTGTGTTTAATCTGTGAGCCTCGGAGAGAAGCGCTCTGACACTCTGATCTGAAGAAACAGGGCTTACTCACTCTCTTCCTATCTGCCAGAGGTCTGGATCCCACACATCCCTCTGAAGAGACGGGTCATGCCGATTTCACTGGAAACCTCTCCTTCCTCTTCCCTGTCTCCTTGATCTCCTTTCACTTCTTCTCTGATTCTCCCCAAGCTCTCTCTGTCCTACACATGCAGGTAGAATCTTACAAAAACTCAGCGACTCCTTCTCTCTGTGTCTGAGGTGTGTGTGTGTATTTGTGCTTGTGTGTGACTTGCATATAATGGGTGAAAGGCTAAACCTCAATCCCCAGCTGACTGTAGTGCTAGTGATTCAGCATACACACCCTCCCTGTATCAAGGACAAAACACACATATGTATGTGTGTATGTATGCGTGTGCACTCCTATTGCATTCCTATGCATCCGTGAATATGCACACACAAACACACACACACACACACACAAACACACACATGCTCAGTAAAACAGGAAGAAATGAGTACTACTGAGACACAGAGAAGATAGAAGTTAGTGTAATGAGATTGTGAGGACCGTGTGGGGTTACTGTAGTGAGATTGTGGGGTCAGTGTCCTGAGATTGTGAGGACATAGTGGGGTTAGTGTAGTGAGATTGTGGGGTTAGTGCACTGAGACTGTGGGCTAGTGCACTGAGATTGTGGGGATACTGGGGGTCAGTGTCCTGAGATTGTGAGGACAGTGTAGGGTCAGTGCACTGAGACATTGTATCTGTAACATAACGTGTTCACATTGATGTGATTGTCCCACAGAAAGCCATGCAGAGAGCTCTGTGTACCCTGAGGCTTCAAACAGCAGCAGTTCCAGCATCTTGTTTTTGGTAAGGGAAATGTCAAACCCACCCACATCTCTTCTGAGGTTAGCAGAAGTTTATTGGGCGGCGTTTTGCTGAAGGGCCAGATCTGTCAATCACAGGGTTTGAGGCAGGAACGTTCCGTGAGCGCACAGGGCGGAAAGCATCATAATGCCACTCTGCTGTTGATTGGTTCTATGGCATCATACTGTCAAACTCCCTTTCAAAAATATGCGTTTAATGGGCTGACATTTTCCAGTGCAGCACTGAGAATGACGCAAAGCACCCACTCCGATATCGGACCCACATCAGTAATTCAAGCGCAATACCACATGTACGATATCTGTCGCGGTGCAAGGGTGTCGCCCCTAGCCCTGCTTATCTGTGCGCCTGTGCACCATTGCACTTCCTCTCCACATCCTGAGCTCAGCACAGTTTCCCTTGTCAATGACTGTGGAGAAGTCTGCCCGTGTGCAGTCTCTGAACAAACAGGCAATATTTTAATCATGCTGCAGGCCGTCCAGGGCTCGCAACCTGAATGCTCCTTGTGCAGCCCGGAGCGGGGTGCTCAGCCGTAAATATCCGTCCGCAGAAAAGGGTGATATGCAAAAATGTGCGGAATGTTAGTCACCCGGGAAACGGGCGCCTGTTGGGGTGAGGAAATAAATAACGTGGGCGATCTCAGGCCCGTCATGCCCCCGCGAGCCTGGCGCAGCCTGAACCTGCTCCCCGGGTGTCGCAACCCAGGGAAAAAAAAAAACACCAGCAGCTTTTGTCTCTTCTCCTGTCATGTTAAAAACAAAACCTGGCAAGTGAGCGGAGTTCCAGTGAGTTCAGATTCCTCCAACATCAGTGGCACTTCCTGGTTGCAGCTCCTGTCCTTCCTGTTTATATTGACCTGTCACAGGCTTCTCTGTAAGGCTTCATGGTAGTGTTGCACTGTTCACGAACAAAAAAATCTTTTTGAATGAATTCCGCCCCCTTCCCCCTATTTTTTAAGTTGCAGAAAGCGCTCAAGTGACATCACTGAAAAATAAACAGATACACGTAAAAAATATGATTTAACAATTCACACATAATGTCAAAGATATTAAGCATCAACAAATTATTTATTGCATTTTTTGATACTGGGAAGGGTTACTGAACGAGTCAGTGACTCAGTGAACAGAGTGATTCAGTTCAGTAAAATAGTGCCCATCACAAGAGGAGAGGACAGTGAATGATGGTGTGATGCCTAGGTTGCTGGCTGTTAGGTTATTGGCTGACTGTTTCCTGGGCTCAATCAAATCAACATCAACGGCAACATCCCCAAGCCATTTTTTAAAGGAGAATGTCACAGCGCTGTTTTAGACAGCGAAGGGTTTCCGAAATTTTGAATGGAGCTTTCCCGTAGATGACTTGGCAGTTGAGTTTGACTCTGTAAGCGTGTGATGAGTAAGTGTAGTCAGCATGATTTCTGCCCCCGCTGCATTTGTGAGCGTGTCAGTGGAGAGGTACAAGACCAGGGCACCACACCACGATTAACACCACTGCAGCCCTCTGGGGAAATACTTTTTAAAGCTCAGAAAATATGAGGCAAAATTTCCCAAGCCATTCAGTATGTCGCTGTTAAACAATGCTTGATGTATTATTATTACACTTAGAAATAAGCAGAATGTGCTTTGTAAAGCACTCTGGGACAATGTCATTAAGGAAGGAGCTGTGTTTCAGACAAAATAACTGGTTTAGTATGGGGCACGCTTTGACCTGTGTCTGGAAATCTTTGCACCCCTGTGTCCCCCCCGTTCCACACCCCTGTGCCCTGTGGAGGCTGTCCCACAGCAGGGCTCTCTGAGCGGTGTTATCGTGGAGCTGTGCGGTGCCATAGGCAGCAGGCAGGACCAGAGCTGCCCCTGTTCTCCCACAGAAAATCGTGCTGATGATATCTCCCCCCTGGGAGACAGCTTATCAGCAGTGTAGGACGTGCATGCCCTAAAAGGGTGTAGATTTGGGAAAATATTGATATGCCACTGTATCTCTGTCTGACAGTCTCACAGTGGGCCTGTTTGCGAGAGAGAGAGAGAGAGAGAGAGAGAGAGTGTGTGTGTGTGTGTGTGTGTGTGTGTGTGTGTGTGTGTGTGTGTGTGTGTGTGTGTGTGTGTGTGTGTGTGTGTGTGTGTGTGAGTGTGTATGAGCGTGGGTGGTTTTGTGTGTGTGTGTGTGTGTGTGGTGATGAGGGTGGGGGTTGTTGGGGGGTTAAATGCGTGTGATTACACGTCTCTGGGGGCAGGCCTGTGGAGGTGTTCTGACATGGCAGAGAGACGGCACAGAAATCACACCAATCTCAGCGATTACAGCCGAAAGAATGAGGTGGGTGTGCTGAAAATGGGGGTGCAGTGAATACAGGGGACACCACTGCCTACAGTGGGCTGTATGTATCCTGAGTATCCTACTGCTGTGTTATTCTAATTCTGCACTGTTGTCTAAAGCCGGTGAAAAAGGCCTGTCAGTGTCGACGGCCTGTCCTGGTGGGGGAGGGTGAGGAGGGGTGACTCTGTGTTGTGTTTGTGGGTGCTGTGGGTCTCCCGGGTGACAGTGGGGGGGGGGGGGGGGGGGGGGCGTTGGGTGATTGCTGTGTCCTGGGGGGACCCTGTGCCAGGCGGCCCACGCTGCCTCAGGGTCACTCCGGGTCTCGGACTCGCAGTGCGCCCCGCAGAGGCTAAGAATAGTGCTGTGCATGAATAGAGCGGCTCCACGTTCCTGCTCGGGAGATGCTGCAGGGGTGATATGCTTGCAGCGCCGACCCTGCCGCCACCCCCCCACCCCCCCGGGCCCCAGGTGCTCGTCTCATCCTCTCGGCCCCTTATCAGTGTGACTTACCCCTGCCATCACCAAGGTGATTTACGGCCACTCCCGCCATGATGAATTACAGCTTTCTCCTTTCAACATTCTTTCTTTCTTTCTTTTCTTTTTTTATAGCAGTTATCGTGGTGTAGTGTTACAGTGTTGCCGTGAAGAATGTCTCTTTTATTTTAGACGTTACAGTCCTGTGTCAAGACTTTGTGATGTCTACTGACTCCAGGGGGCACCAGCACGGTCCTCGATGAGGTGTAAAGGTAGCAGAAAGCTCTGCAACAGCAGGGATGCCTCTGGCAGGGGAGAGTGAGGCTGCACTGCGCAATGAAGGAGGCAGTGTGGAGGCGGGCACTCGTCTGTGTGGAGGCGGGGACTCGTCTGTGTGGAGGCGGGGACTCGTCTGTGTGGAGGCGGGGACTCGTCGGTGTGGAGGCGGGGACTCGTCTGTGTGGAGGCGGGGACTCGTCTGTGTGGAGGCGGGGGCTCGTCTGTGTGGAGGCGGGGACTCGTCAGTGTGGAGGCGGGGACTCGTCTGTCCCCAGACAGTAGCAGGCTTGGAGCCGCTGGCAGGACACCATTGTTTTACACACAAGTCTGGTTCTTCACCATTACAAACTGTATACTGTGAACAGGAAACTGGTGAAAGTGGAAGTTACGGATGTGTTACGGATGGGTCTGAATGTTCAATAACTCAAATAACGTGCGCTGAAATCACTAATTACTAATTGATGAGGTCATTATATACTTTTCCTTACCAATATTCACAAAGGACGGCCTCAGGGAGTTTAATAAAATACCAGATACTTTATTGATATTATTCATTTTTTTCTCCTGGATGAGTGAGTCCCTTCACAGCGTTAAAATCGCTGGGAGTTTCATGCAGACCTTGGGCATCAGATTAGATCTCATTGTGGCGTTTCTGTTTCTAAACATACACTGCTGAAGGGGGTGGAACTGGCACAAGAAATGACTATGAACTTTATGAACTCTGGGAAAAGGTGAGGCGTGTGTGTGTGTGTGAGTGTGTGTGTGTGTGTGTGTGTGTGTGAGTGCGTGTGTGTGTGTGTGTGTGCGTGTGTGTGTGCGTGTGTGTGAGTGTGTATGTGTGAGTGTGTGTGTGTGTGTGGTAGGCAGTGTTTGTGTGTGGGGAAGTGTTTATTCAATGCTAATGGAATCAGTATTGATTTCCCTTCTCTGCCAGCCTCAGTTTTATAGCCTGTTATCTCCCTTTCCTGATGTGCGCTCTGTTTAAAGGGATTAGCAGTGAGCTTATTAAATATCCCCCACACGCACAGGGCATGAGGCATCCCCTTTAACTGACACCTCCCCAAGCACTGCATGTCACCCACCTGTGAAAAACACATCACCTGTGTCTCTCTCTCAGGGACTCTGCTGGGTGTTAAGGCCATTAAAGCTACCCTCTCCGCTCTGTGCTGGCAAAGAGGAAGGTGTTTCCTCCACTGAACAGCGCTCTCAGAACTCATAACTACATTTAGAAAGATTGGGTTGACCTGAGGTTTTTGGAGTTCAGCCGTCAGTAAGGGTGCAGGAAGCAAGGTTTCCAGATTTGGTATTGCCCCTGCCGCCCATGAAGAAAGCATCTGTGTCTGCTTTCCAGTTTCATTGGCGGTAGACACTGTCCATCAGCCTGGAAATGATGATCTGCGTTCAGCATCTTAGCGGAAATCAGACAGGCGTGCCGCATGGCTGTATTCTCGGACCTTGTCTGAGCCTGAAGAGAAATGAAAAGGCTTCACTTCCTTTCCCATTGCAGTTTAAAACAAAACAAAAAAAATCCAGAGCGAACGAGCACCTGACAGCAGATATGAAGAGCTCCCCAGTGGTGTTTAAAAGATCCTGGAGCTGAGCTGGCCGTCCCTTTTGAGGGAGAGGCGCGCCAGTTTTTTTTCTGCTTAACTGAGTGAACTGCTTTGTCCGTCTGCACCCCAGAATGTGTGAGCCTAAAAAAACTGACACGGAGTGACAATCTCATGTGGCTTCACCAGACAGAGGGCAATTTGTGACTGCCCCCGGGTGGAAAAGGCAGCAGCGATTTGCCTCTGAACACAGCTGGACAAAACAAATCACACAGTCTAGCAAAAACAAGAATGTTCATGTGTGTGAGAAAGGCGAATAAAGTTCTGCAGTCGCTTTTTGGGGTGGGGGGGTGGGGGGGGGGGATTGCACCCATCATTTGCAGTTGGACCCAGAGAGTGATCCTCTGAGTGGCCAGGAGAGCGTGCAGTCAGTCCAACCCTGCTGCGAGGCTCTGTGACAGCCCTCTCTTCCTCCCTGCGATGAACTTGCCCTGGGGGGTTGGAGCAGCTGTCTTCATCACTGTGCACTGTGTGTCAAACACACTTCATTTGCCCCGGGAAGGAAAAACCCAGGGAAGGTCTCTGCTGTCAGAGACGCTCACAGCTTCGTCCGTTTGAACGAAAGTGTGCTCTACATGGTGACGCTAACGAGTGCTGGCGGGGTGTTTTGGGAGGGGGGGGGTCCTGTGAACAGTTCCACGTCTGTTTCTGGGCTTGCTCACACAGCTTTGTGGCTTGTGTGACTGACTGGACTACAACATCCGTGAACCTCTTGTGTTGCCTCGCAAACAAACTCCTGAAAGAACAGAGCAGAACACTGCATCCGGGATAGAACCGATCCGAAATTGCCTGGCCGCGATGTCACCTTCAGGGAAGCTTCTCGTAAAAAGGCAAGCTCAAGATTAATTTTTTGAAAAAGAGAACATGAAATGCTCGTGAACCATATTCTTCATGATCTCACACCACATCACACATTTACAGAGCACTGTGTCATACATTTACAAAGAAGTACTTCACCCATTTACCAAACGCCACGTATATGTCATTCGATGTGATCCCAGTGCCCCATCAGGAAACAAAATGTTGGACAATATATATCAGGCTGCAAGCTGTGTCCATAACATGCATTATAGAGCAGTTATTTCCGATCCATTCTTCCTACTGGTCAGTTTGTGTTCCAGCCGTGACGATATTCCCTGACATATCGTGGGGAAATGGAATGTTTGTACATTGTTTTAATAATGTTGTGCATTCGTTAGCATTCATTTACATGCCTTCTCTACTGCACCCATCACTGCATCTGCAGCACAATAAAGGCCATAAAGCAGAGAGAAGAGGGCTTGCAGTGTAGTCACCTGAGTGCAGATCACAGCGGAGTAGCATTAGCAATGGATGTGGACAAAACAAAGTGTACCCTCCGGGGCACCTCTGAAAAACAGACTGACTGGTTTTCAGGACATGGGCTCTTATCTCTTTAGTTGTACTGTGAATGGGAATGCACAAATTAATGGCTAACAAGGAGAAGCAAGGCCTTCTTGTAGTTAGACAGCAGCTGGGCTCTTGATAACATATGTTAAATAAACGATAAAAGTAACATTAATGTCAAATAAAAAAGATTTCTCAAATGCCAGCTTGTTAACTCTGGCAGGAACAGTGCTACAGCAAGACTTAGCCTGCCAGGTAACTACATTCACTGGCTAAATGATGGTTCATGTAATCAGTACAGCTCATTGTTCACTTTGGTCTCTTTTGGTAACTACCCTTAAGTTACTGGTGCAGGTCCGTCTGCTAGAAGTGATATGGCATGAGAACCCGCGGTACAGCATGACAGTTGCCATGGTGAGGGCATCCCCTGTCCACGCAGATATTCATGATGTACCACGGATTCTTCTGCCACGTCGATTTAGCAAACAACACACACCCAGCAGGAGTGTGTCTGAATGCTTTCCTTCCACATTAGTGGACGTTCAGAATCTTTTTCAGTGCGCAGTGGATTTAGTTGCAGGCTTTAACGAGGCCTGGCTGTGAACCGTTGCTCTGTGATTCAGTAACGTGTTTCCCGCTAAGACAGCCGCACGCATATCGCAGCTCATTCAGATTTGGGCTGAAATCATACCGAGCGCAGTGAAAATGTGCCAGACAGACATCATCCACAGCCGAGCGTCAGCCCGTGTCCCTGCTTCCTCAGGGCTTAATCAGTGCTGGAAGGCGCTAACCACGCTGTGAAATGCCTCCTCGTGTTGTGTTGTGTTGAGTGGGCTGAGGTCGTCTGAATGACTTCAGCAGAATGAAGGCCATGCTGGTGCTCTCGCAGCTGGTTAGAACCTTAAACATACAAAATTATTATGCTTCCTGTCGCATCCTGCCCCCAGCCCTCACAACATCTGGCTCTGTGTGCGTGTGTGTGTGTGTGTCTGTGTGTACAAATGTACTTGTGTGCAGATGTGCATGTATGTGTGTATGTGTGTGTGTGTACATACGTATGTGTGTGCAAATGTGTGTGCGTGCGTGCGTGCGTGTGTGTGCGTGACTGATGGGCTTAGGTTACCTGAGTGCAGCCAAGAATAACTCAAGCCAAAAAGACTCAGCAGCATGAAGGAGTAAATGCATCTTCAGCTTCAATTTTTCAAGACTCATTTTGCTGCTATCATTTGCTGACTTGCAGGTTATCAGAATATTTTCCTGCCATTTGAAAACTTTCTTGCAACTCCAAAGACTCAACCATCCAAGCCTCTTTCAGCTGGATGGATGGCACTCACAGTGTGACCCAGTGCTGAGTGATTTTTTTTCCTCTGCAGCACTGCAGTTTTTTTTAAAGGAGGGTTTGGCTGAAAACA
>NC_050601.1:1386439-1388939 GCF_013368585.1 Megalops cyprinoides | reverse complement strand
TGGCTCGAGAATTTCACAGGACTTATGTTAAAAATGAGAACCCGTTGGCAACAGGCTCTCTCATTTTGAGGTGTAGCGGGCCTTTTGGTCTCCTGACAAACCTGCATCAGGTCAGGCTTTTTTCTCAGAGAGGAGAGGGTAAGCTTCAGGGGAAGCTCTGACACTGAGAGCCACCTGATCTGAAGGTAGCTGTAGTTAGTCATCACTGCACTTGTGCATCGCGCTGTTCTCTGGAGTGTTTTCTGACATCACCCAGACAGAAGAGCTGGGAAAGAGGACTTCACTTTCACCTACACATAATGTTCCTTTTGTAGCAGGGTCCACCCCCCCCCCATCCTCTCTCCACGGTAAAAGCAATAGAATCAGCCAAAGTGCCATTAAAGTGCGCCTTCGTTTACTTTTCTGACAAAGACGGCCTAGAAGACAAAATCCAAAGTACCTGCATTAGCCAGAGGAAACGGACGATTCCGCTGGTTTTGGAGTGATTTTAGTCTGGCAGGCTGGAAAGCTTGAGCCGGACGTGCAGTAGCTCTGGGCCGTACCTGGCGCTGCTCCGCCAGCACCCTGCACTCTCACGGTTCTCACGGCTTTCATGCCGCAGTGGCCCTGAGGACCTGACCTCACGCTGTGACACCGCGCTCCTGAGTCAGAGGGGCAGGGCTGGTGGGGTCACCTGGGCTCCGGAGCCGCCCAGTGCCTGTGTGTGTGTGTGTGTGTGTGTGTGTGTGTGTGTGTGTGTGTGCGTGAGTGTGTGCGCGTGAGTGTGTGTGTGTGTGTATGTTTGCATGTCTGTATGGTGTGCATGTGTGAGTGTGTGTGTTTTGTGATTTGGTGTGCATTTCCCAATGTTGCGATAAGCATGTTCGAGGCAATATAATTTGGTTATTTATGATCTGGTTTACTCTTATTGCAATTGCCATTGCGGTGTTCTCCTGAAGCTGGCTGATGCTGGTGTTGGCCTGCTCAGTGAGCTTCAGCACCAGCTGGCTGAGAGGACTCTCTCTCTCTGGTCCATCTTTGTCTCTGTCTTTCAGACTAGTTTGTCTTCCTTTGTCTCTGAGACTGGTCTCTCTGCCTGTTTTTCTGTCTGTCTCATGCTGGTCTCACCCTGCCTGTTTTTCTGTCTGTCTCATGCTGGTCTCACCCTGCCTGTGTCTTTGTCTCTCTCAGACTTTTTTCTGTGTGTGTCCCTCAGAGTTATCTCTCTATCCCACTCTGTGTCTCTGGTCTCGGTCTGAACCCCCTTGTTCATCCTGTCTGTACACACTTTATCAATCATGTACTTCCCTGAGTGTGCATCAGCATTTATCCTTGCAGTAAGGATGTGTTTATATATTATAATACCGGAGAGCCAGTCATTTTCCCTTGTGTCTGTGCTGTAGGTCTGAGGTGCAGACAGCTGCTCTATCAGTAGTACTCTTTGCTTTGAACAAACAGTGCATTTCTGAGTATATACATCAACAGACGTTGCTCTTTTTTGGAGATTTTCCTAGTTTATCTGACAGCGCTGTTCCTCTCGCCACTGAACCTTGGGGTCTGGAGTGAAATTCCTGACCCTTGGAGCAGGGGGTGGAAGGCAATATGCTCTGTTTTCACATACTACCCTCTCAGGCCTCATCAGTCTTTACCCTCAACTTTTTCAGTTCTCTCCCTCTCCTCCCTTCCTCTCTCTCTCTTCATTTCCTTTTTATCTTTCTAATCTTTCTGTTTCTCCTGTTTTTCCTCCTTCCTCACTCTTTCTTCTTTCTTCCCTGTAGCCCTGCTCTCTCCACTGCCCCATGCCCTACGATAGCAGACACCCCCCGACGCCCCAAAAACACATGTGGCTGTCTTTGATCCCTCCGAGGGACAGGTCCGTGACGCTGTTTGATAGAGTCCCTGATGGCATGGCGTTACGTCACGCATAGCATGAGGCACTGTGGGAAACGTCGCTGAAACGCTCCCCTGACAGGGGGAGATTCGGGGGGGGGTGCAGGGGGGGGGGGGGGGGCAGGCTCCTCATTGAAGGTGCACGGCTGTGCCCTCAGGCGCGCTGCACAGGGCAGCCACACGGCGGCAGCAGTGCGTGGAAGGCGCTGCACTGAAAGCCGCCATGGAGACGGGAAAAATCCACCCTCCAATGGCATTTCAGGCTGATGCTGACGTTTGGTCACCCGACACGTCACGGTGACATGTGCCCTCACCCAGACGGACCTACGAGGCAAAGGTCCAGAAAACAAAAATCTACTGAACTGGCAGGAACAAAGGTACAGGCAGAAATGCACAGACCCCGTCTCCACATGTCTGAAAAGCAAGAGTCTGCCACAGCAACAGGGTCATTGCGTCTCCAATCAGCAAGCCGTCTCGCCTGATCCCGCAGTGAGGCTGCAGATTTCCCCAGCGCGTCTCGCCTGATCCCGCAGCGAGGCTGCAGATTTCCCCAGCGCGTCTCGCCTGATCCCGCAGCGTGCGGTCGCTGTTTGACTGACAGCATGTCTGTATGGTGTGCATGTGTGTGTGT
>NC_050601.1:1361439-1381439 GCF_013368585.1 Megalops cyprinoides | reverse complement strand
TACTGCCTGAGAAGCAGACGCTGGAGTTAGCTGTCAGGGGGATGCTATAGGAGCTTTCTGTCCCGATGCATCTCCCTCACCTGCCTCCCACACCTGCGACCCGCACTGGGGGCCAAACTTTACTGCCTTTCAAAAGGTGAGGGAGTGTTCCCCGGTGTCCCTGCTGGCCGGGATGGAGATCCTTTGGGTGGAGCGTCTCTCTGGGTGGAGCGTCTCTTTGGATGGAGCGTCTCTCTGGGTGGAGCGTCTCTCTGGGTGGAGCGTCTCTTTGGGTGGAGCGTCTCTTTGGGTGGAGCGTCTCTCTGGGTGGAGCGTCTCTCTGGGTGGAGCATCTCTTTGGGTGGAGCGTCTCTCTGGGTGGAGCGTCTCTTTGGATGGAGCGTCTCTCTGGGTGGAGCGTCTCTCTGGGTGGAGCGTCTCTCTGGGTGGAGCGTCTCTTTGGGTGGAGCGTCTCTTTGGGTGGAGCGTCTCTCTGGGTGGAGCATCTCTTTGGGTGGAGCGTCTCTCTGTCCGCTTCACAGCTGGGCATCGTCGCTGTCACAAACAAACGCCTACCTGCTGCCGTCCTGGGGTTTGGGAGCTGGGGTAACCTTACCTGAGGGCGCGTAACTCTGTTTTCAGGTAATGAGAGTGTAGCATAGTGGTTAAGGAGCAGGACTTGTCATCAAACGGTTTCCAGTTCGATTCCCCGCTGGGTCACTGCTGCTGTACCCTTGGGCAAGGTACTTCACCCACAATTGCCTCAGTAAATATCCAGCTGCATAAATGGATAACAAAAAACTATAAAAAAAAAAAACTGTAACTGATGTAAGTTGCTCTGGATAAGAGTGTCTGCTAAATGCCGGTAATGTAATGTAATATCAGAGCTCATGACTGTAAAACATGAGAAAGGTGAAAAGGTTAGAATGTGACAGGAAGGGGACGGGGAGTGAGCTCATGCCTGACATTTGGATTGGAATATTCTTCCCTGTTTTCCTTTTTGTCATTTTCAAAGGTTGTGTAAACATTGTGCAAATCTTAGTATGGGTGTGTGGTGTGGTGTGTGTATGTGCATGTGTGCATATGTGCATATGTGTGTGTGTGGGGAGTGGGTTGAGAGAGTGTGTCATTAGAAGTCATGAGTCGTACTAGAGGGCCATCTTTAGCTTCCGTGTGGCAAAATGGCATGTTGAGCTCCTGGATGCACTTGACAGACGGCTCTGTCCAAATCCATTCATAGAAGTAGTTTAATTATTGTCAGGTGTTATGTAATAAAAACAGTTCTTGGTAGATACTGTAGAGGAAGCCCCTGGTTAATGACTGGCTGGACTTGACTGAGAGGGATGCCAGATTGTGTCAATCATTGCCTGTTTTGGAAAACCTGGAGAGATGGAGGGTTTTACTATTGTTGATTTCCTGGCAACCACATTCTCTATTTCTGTGCCTCTCTGTCTCTCTCTTTTAATACTGTTAAATTCAATGGTGCTTCATTGGCTGGACAAACTAAAGCATGATTTATAATTAAATAAATTTGTGTAATAAAATTTAAAACACAAATACACGTAAAGACATATAGACAAGGCAAGCATAAGTAGACATATTAAAGAGTTCATTTACATTTATTCATTTGGCAGACACTTTTATCCAAAGCGACTTACAAGTGAGATGGAGTACAACACAAGCAAAAAACCACAAGGAGTCATGCACTGTTTGACTCTTTTGCTTTCTGCTCTCTCTATTTTCTCATGCCTTCTCTCTCTCTTTATTTCTTTCTTTCTTTCTCTCAGTTTCTACCTCGTTCCCCCACCACTTGGGAAGGACTGAACTCACAACTTGCTGAGGGACAACAAAAACTCATCCAAAGAGTACAGAAAACTCACCCAAGGACAACTGCCAACTTACCCAGAGCCTCAGCTGATTGAGAATTTACCAATGAGATCAGTGCTCACAGGACAGGGCATCCAGCTCCATCATACTGATTTGAGATCAATGCCCACTATACTGAGTGGGGCTGGCCAGCCCCAGTATGCTCTCGGGAGAACCAAATTGAGAAAAATAGCTGTATGAATGGCTGACAGTATAATACAATATATTAAAGCAGTTTACGGTAATATAATGTCAGAAAATGTAGTGTAATGTAATGTATGCTGATTTAATATTTAATGCTCATAAAGGATAGATGATATCATTGCAGCGTGTGGCGACTGTTATGGTTCTCAGTGTCAGTGTTTGTGAAGGATAGATGGATATCATTACAGGGTGTAGCTATCGCTATAGTTCTGTGTGACTGCAAGTAAACGTTGGTTGGATATTATTACAGCGTATAGCTACCATTACAGTTCTCAGTGTGACTGCTCATGAAAAAAATATTTGGATGTCATTACAATGTATAGCTATGATTCTCAGTGTAAGGACAGGATATATTGATATCATTGGTATCATTATTGAATATAGCTATCATTATGACTCTCTGTGGGGCTGGATGGTGATGGTTACAGTGTATAGCTGTGGTTATGACTCTCCGTGGGGGTGCTGGCAGCTGGGGGGGGCCGGCCCTTACCCTCCCCTCTGTGCTTTCCTGCCTGGGTTCTGCCTCAAGGCCTACCTCAGCCTACACCTGGCAGCACCGGGCCTTTCTCCCGCCCCATGCTTCGCTGGCTGTACCGCTCGGTGGCGCTGTGGCCCTGCCCGGTGACTGCAGAGGGCTCGTGCCTCTGGAGCTGCGGGTTTGACTCCCACGCGTGGCACAGCTGCTTTGCTGTTTGAGTGAGGTTCTTACCCTATCCTGCTTCAGTGCGAATTCAGCCACACAAATGGATGGAATGTGAAACCTTTTTGTTTTTTTCTTTTAAAGACATGTACGGCAGCGTGCCCTGAAGAAGCGTGTCTCCCAGGAGCATAAATAACAGGATATAATCAGACAGTGATGGGTAAGGCTGACACTCACACAGAAATAAATCATTTTAAACTACCATTACACAGTGTTAGACAATGGTACGCATGCATGTGTCTATGTGCGTGCGTGTGTGTGTGTGTGCACGTGTGTGTATGTGTGCACGTGCGTGCATGCATGCATGTGTGTGTGTGTGTGTGTGTGTGTGTGTGTGCACATGTGTGTATGTGTGCACGTGCGTGCATACATGTGTGTGTGTGTGTGCGTGCACGCACACGCGTGTGTGTGAGTGTGTGTGTGTGCTAGGGATGGTAAGATTCATCGGTTTGCATCAGGGCACCGGCATAAAAGTTGTTTTCTGTTTCATAAAAGCTGTTTCTCAAGCGCGCTCTCTCGTCTCCACTGCTGTCAGTGGCCAATTCTCATCAAGTCTCTCGGCCAAGTCTCACGCAGGTTGGAGGCGTGTCCAGGCGAGTCACAGATTATCATGGAGGAGGAAGAGCTACACGTTCCGAACTGCTACAAATCAAATGTTTGACGACACTTCGGATTTTTCAAGAGAAACGGTCAATTTGACAAAACGCATGCAATTTGCAAAATATGCCATGCTGCTATAAAGTACACAGGCAGCACTGTCTGCTTAAGAACAACCAAAGAAATAAAATCAAACTATCTGTACCATATTGAATTACATAGCATCATATTCTTTTGCATCGCATCGTATTGCGTTGAATCAAATTGTGTTGAATCAAATCGTGTCGAATCGCACTGCATCGCAATAGGGGTGAATCATATCGTATGGCATTAGTAGCTGCTTCATATGTATCTTTAATGTATTGGACTATTGGAAATGCATCGAGATGTGTATCCCATTGGCCTCAGCAATGGAGATGTACATCCCTAGTGTGCACACACGTGTGTGTGTGTATGTTCATGTGTGTGTGTGTGCGCACACGTGTATGTGTGTGCGTGTCACATTAGTTCTTGTCTTGTCTTGAGCGAAAAGAAAGGAGCAGCCCATAATAATCACAGATGAGTGGCGTCCGTTGGTTTCAAGGACAGCAACCACTCCCCGCAGGGTGCCACTCTTTCAGCCTTTCTGCCACTGTCTGAACCTGTAGTTAATGAAGGACAGCGCCACCAAGAGGTGATGCTGCCAAGTAAATATTACCACACTTGTCAGAGTCAGGCAGGGGGTTCAGCTCCTGGCAGCTGATTGGCTGTCACGCACAGTGACTGAACAAACAAATGAATGAAACTGAATGAAAGTCAATGAATTTGAATTGAACTGGCGGCAGTGTGGCATAGTGGCAACTAGCTGGGCTCATAACCAAAGGGATTGCTGGTTCAATTCCCCACCAGGGCGCCGCTGCTATACCCTGTTCCAGGCAAGGCACTTAACCCAGAAATACCTCACTCACTGGCTCTCCTCCACGGAAGTTCTTTACTCTGTGTGCCGCAGGTCTGTTCTCAGGGCTGCCACTAGGGGTGCTGTGTGGTCACAATGGCCACCCCGACTCTCCCGGGGGGTGGGGCACATTGGTGTCAGCAGGGGTCAGCGGTGTCCCCAGGAGTGACTCCAGGGGTGTGTCCACACCCCTAAACTGCCCTGCCCCTTTTCCCCCATCCCTCTGTCACCCTCCGCCCCTCTGTCCTCTTTATTTGACCTTTGGTTCTTATTTGGCGGGGTTTGAGGGCGCTGTCCACACGGTCAAATAGTCATGTACTGACTCCATGCCAAGAGCAGAACTCAAATCCTTGCTTTCTCTCATTCCAGTTCCCCAGTTTGTTTACTGTGCCTGAAGGGGAGAGCATTATTTACCCCAGAGGTTTATTTCTTTATTTACCCCAGAGGTTTATTTTCTCTCCCCTGAGAGCTTTGCTTTTCTGACCTCTGTGTCAGAGTTCTGGTTCTGCTCCTGAACCTTGTTGGTGTCCCAAAAACACGTCTTGTCATTGGGCCCAGCTACGTGCTTTCTCACAGGGCACATCAAACGCACATCTGGCTGGGTGCTGCCTAAGGCCTGGCCAGTGAGATGGCCTGGGCATTGAAAGGGCAGAGATGCCTTTATACGGCTGAGGACCTGACAGCTGCCCACACAGGTGCCTGATCATCCACTGTAGCCCAGAATTATCCTCTAAACTGTGTGCAAGCCTGGAGTTTCCTGTCTTTTTGCATGCCATCAGTGGCCAATGATAGGGCTACTGTGAGATTTATCCTGTGGAGCTCCTACAGTTGATCCCCTGAAGGAGGTTTCACTGCAGAATTACTTGTTTGGTCACTTTGCTCCAGCAGAGAGACAGAAAATGAGGGCGTTATGTGCCTCTCAAACAGACACTGTGCTCCGCATAAATATCTGCTCTACATATGCACATGCCCTGAGCATCCACCACCATGGCAATGATGCAGGACTGAAGAGAATACAACGGCAGGAGAGGTGAGAAGCATTCTCTCTCTCTGTCTCTGTCTCTGTCTCTCTCTCTCTCTCTCTCTGTCTCTCTCTCTCTCTCTCTCTCTCTCTCTCTCTCTCTCTCTCTCTCTCTCTCTCTCTCTCTCTCTCTCTCTCTCTCTCTCTCTCCCTCTCTCGCTTGCCTTTCCTCCCCCCATCCTAAATTAACATTTGTGCTACTACACATGACCTTAAAAAGTATAGTAGTGCTAAAGGAAATCTTATTCTTTAGCCAGACAAGAGCCAGGTAATGAATAAAAAAAAAAAAAAAACATTTATACACGTAAGAGCAAAAACCACAGAAATAACCCCCTGCGTGTCTCTCTGTAAGTGGTAACATAGACATGGCTGAGTGGTTGCCCAGAGTCCTTCAGCCTGTCACAGGAAGCAGACCCCCCCCCCCCCATCCGCTCATTTTCTTTCCCTCCCTCTCTCTTTCAGTTATCTCTTTAAAGCTGTCATTCCTCGATGGCTTGAGCCACAGCCTCTGACAGCCTCTAACCCGCCAATTTACCGCCATCCCGGGAGGAAACCTCATTTATGTCCTTCTGCGGCTCGCACCCAAACAAAACGCCCCATGCCGGAGGTGTCGTCGGGTCGCTGGGCTCCTAGCAACCTTGTCAGATTAATTGGTGGCTTAGTGGCCCTTGGAGAGGCGCAGAGGAAATGTGTGAGACCCTGCTGGGCTGAGTCGCCCCTAGCACTGCAGTGAGGTGACCTTTTGGGAGGATCTCCTCAGACGTTGACTTCATTCAGAAGTTGGAGACAAACCGTTTCAGAGGACAGAGTTCCTTCCTATTCTTAAGAAAATAGCATGTGATTATTCAGCAAGGTTTATTAATGTATATATGTAAAATAGCCACTGGGTTGTATGTAACAGCGTAACATTACATGTCACTCAATGAAATTATTTATTTTATCGCACATTCCTCGTTGATACGCAATGAAGTAATTTAAGACAAATTTCAGGTTGAAATGATGCATTCTGTGAACTGAGCATGACCGTGAGCGTGTTTGTCCTCCGTTAAATCAGTTAAATCAGTGCCCTCGGGATGGTGCTGTCCTTGACCAGCTGCAGTGAGCTGGTTAATGAATGGTCATGTAGACCAAAATAGTCGCCTCCAGAATGGAGTCCATGGACCTCACTGCAGCCGCCTTAAAGACTGACCCCCCCCCCCCCCCCTTCCCAGGTGAACCCACTGAGCACTTGCTTCTGTCTGTACCTGCTCTGTGCACAGCGCAGTTACGTGTGAGTAGGGCAGGGTGTTGTAGTGATCTGTGAGTGTGTGTGTGTGTGTGTGTGTGTGTGTGTGTGTGCACGTGTGTGCAGGTGTGTGCACGTGTGTGTGTTATGAGTCTGTGAGTGTGTGTGTCTTTGTATGTATGTGTATGTGATTGTGAGTGTGTGTTTGTGTACCATCAAAACTGGACTATAATTTAGTTATCTAAGCCATCTTTAAAAGCAAGAGTGTCGTAGTGATGACTCAACCCAACAACAGCACGCTGTTTGAGTGAAATCTCAGGTTTGGAGGGGCAGAAGAGTGGGGTGTTGTGGTGATCGAACTTTACCAAAGAACGTCTCCGGCCGAAATGGCAGTTGGGGCATATCGAGTGGAGTACCCACAATGCATCATTGAAACATCACACTGTTTAACGGGCCTGAAGCGTGCACGGGATCAAGAAGGCATGCATTCACAAAAGGGCCATGCAGAGTTCTGTAGCCACCGTGGAGTGAGAGGGGTGGAAGTCTGAACTCCTCAGATGCATGTCAGTGCTGCGTGGTGCTCTGGATCTCCAATGTCAGAGTCCCGAATCACAGGGACTCTGACATTTACTGGGACTCCTGTCTGACGCACACACCGCTAAATGAGTGCTAATTAGCGTGGAGCGTAAAGTACAGTCGCGGTCAGGAGATGAGCTCGGCCAAAAACTCTTTTTATGGTGTCAGAACTGTCCAACGTCTCTTGGATTGGGTCAGCTGTTGATTGTTGGAGTGGATTAGGGTTTAGGGTTAGGGTTAGGGTTCGCATTAGGGGTCGGGTTAGGGTTAGGGTTAGGGGTTAGGGTAAGGGTTAGGGGTCAGACCTGTCTCTTGGACTGGGTGAGCTGTCATTCATCGGAGCGGGGGTGACCTGTCACTCCAGAGTGTACCTGGGCATGTTGCACTACCCTGCAACACCTGCTGCGGTTCCAGGGTTTATGTGTCTGTCTGAGCTCCATGACACAAGTATTATATTATTATTATTATTATTATTAATAATAATAATAATCGTGATATTGAAGGTAGTGCATACCTTTTTTCTTTTAAAGCTTTTCCAGCTTTCCCCACCTTGCCTCTTATGTCCTCTGCCCATGAATGACTGCAATACTTTCATTTCACCACTACACCTGCCAACAATAAATACATATGCACGCACACACTCATGCACACATGCACGCATGCACGCACGCACACAGACTCATGCACACATGCACGCACACACACACGCACGCACACACACTCATGCACGCACACACGCACGCACGCACACACACTCATGCACACATGCACGCACGCACGCACACACACTCATGCACACATGCACGCATGCACGCACGCACCAGCTAGCGCTGCTGCCGAAGTTCCTCTGTGGGTGCTGCAAGCGTGACCGTGGTTGTGTGTGGCGTATGGAGCATAGGCATGGAAGCTAAACGTAGGACCAGTGTGCTTCCCTTTGTGCTCCTGCTGTTACCTTAGCGACCGGGTTTTGGTTTGGCATTGTTTTTAGCCCCCATCGCCCCAGCTCTGTCTGGGAGTCCCCCTGCAGAGAGACTGGAACAGAATGGAATCTGAAACGTTTTTTTGCCAAAAATGTTTCCATGATAAAGGGGTTTTTTGCAGAAACGTTTCAGATTTCGTTCCGTTCTCCGACGTCGGCTGAAGCAGGGGGTCAGATGTACAGAGACACAGAGGTGAGTAACCACAGTAACCATCGCCGCTGGAAACACACCAAGGTGCATCACACACACACACACACACACACACACACACACACACACACACACACAATACACTTATATACACACACATATACATGCACACACACGCACGCGCACACACACACGCACATGCAGAGGCTCTGTGTGTGAGAGTGCTGAGGAATGCCTCCCTGTATAGCATATAATCTAAGGGCTGCATGTTGCATTTGTGCTGTATGCACTTTCACTGCCGTTCCTCTGGGTCTGTGCTAACTGGAGCATGTAGCATCAGGGAGGATCCATGCAAACAGTAGCAGAAAGACCTCACCCCATGGCCTTCTGGGAACTGGGACTGGGCCAGCACTCCCAGGCACTGAGACACCAAGGTGGGGCAGTTCCTCACTGCAGCAACGGGCAAAGCCTTTAGATTCCAGGGGCATATGTATCAGCGAAGGAGTTATATACACAGACAGCTGTGTCTGTACTTTTCTATGTCATGAAGATCAACACACCCTGGCTTTCTCACAGAAACATCACCCCTCACTGACACTGCTAGCCAAGCGAGAACTGTGCGATTCAGCCGTGCTTGTGCTTGTGCAAGACATGAAGGTCATTATATTTAAAATGTGAAAATATGAATATGCAAATTATGACACAAAAATGCATTCTAAACATGAGATATCTAATGAATGACATTGTTAAAGGCACTTACAGATATAACAGAAGGTCTGTATACCTCTGTGTGCTGACACCTTTGTGTCCTTGATGTTCACATGAATTTGGTTCAACACCTTAAAGGCACCTTAATGATGTTGATGATGGTGGTGATGGTGATGATTAGTGACTCTGGGAGAATGTAACTAGTGGGGAGCCTAGTCAGTGTGTGTAAGGGAATTTGGGCAGTAAGCGTACTGTGTGTGTGTGTGTCTGTTCGTGCATTTTTGTGTGTGTCTGACTGAATAGGAAAGTGAAAAACCTTTATCCCAAACGCTAAGCAATGATATCTGTCCTCCACTATTAATCTCGCTCCCTGTCTCTCTCTCTCCCAGGCAGTGTGGTGAGTGTAGGTGAGCTCTCTCTATGAGGTCATCGCTCTGAGCCCCTCCCCCTCCCAGCGCGGGCAGCAGGAATAAGGGATGTCACAGGTGTTCCTCCTGACCTTTCTCATGCTCTCTGCCAGCACCCAGGTGAGAATACTCACACACGCACACACACACTCTCTCACACACGCTCTCTCACACACACACACACACACACACACACACACACACACACACACACACACACACACAAATAACTCACTTGTTAGAGCCTGTGTTTGACGATGTGTGGGAACTACTGAAGACTGCTCACTCCCTGGTGCCTGAGCCCAGCTATGAGCTTGTGCCTGCTAATCCATCTTCACAGCACCTCTGAATCCCAGCATGCTGAAAACGCAGAGCAGGCAGCGGCTTCACCATCAGCTTCTCAAATATGTCACTGAGGCATTAGGAGATTCTCCCGGACCGTCCCTTCAGCATGTACTGAGAGAGTCCATTTCAGTGATGGATGTGATATTAAACAGAAACTGTTTATAGTGTTATGTTTAAACAGTGTCCTGTGTACATATTCTCATGTAAGCTCTGTAAATTCAAAGCGGTGAAACATGGGGGCGCGAACATCCATCTCAAACTCTGTAGCCAGCATTTCATCACTCTGGCAGTCAAAACAGAGGCTCAGTGTGACTGAGGTGGGGTGCAGCCAAGCCTGTTGAATCTGAACAGCTGGAGCTCTGTGGAGAAGGAAACGAAGAAAAACTGTTCTGCACCTCACCTTCTCCCCGCACTCTGAGTGAGCTGTTCCGTTTCAGGGGAAGTGACCTCAGTGCGCGGTAAGGCAGTAGAGAGTGGCGTTTGACTGCGCTCTGCTGTATTGATTGTGGAAGCGACTCTCTCCCACAGATCTCCCACGCTAAGATCCTGAAGACCTTGATGGAACAATGGGGGATGTACAAAGAGGAGTGCAGCCGAAACATGAGCAGTGAGCCCCTCCCTGTCGGTGAGCTCACGCTGTCACGCCTTTCACTGTGACATCACCATCTGCAGCACTGCAACTGTGACATCACAGGCTGTGACATCATCGACTGGTAATGAAGAGCTGGCCAGAATGTATACCAGTCAATATGCAGTGATGAACGATGATGTCAGAGTCAGTGATTTCGCGGATAAAACAGCGTCAGGTCTCTGCAGTCTGCGGGAATTCCCCCTGTGTCCTGTGGTTTGATATCGTGTGTAACAGGTGTAGTTTATGCTGCTCGTCTCTCTCAGGTGTGGTGTGTAACAGAACCTTTGATCGTTACGCCTGCTGGCCTGATGGCCTGCCGAACTCCACCGTCAGCGTGTCCTGCCCCTGGTACCTGCCATGGCACCATAAAGGTGAGTGTGTGTGTCAGTGTGTGGGTGCCTGTGTCAGTGTGTGTGTCAGTGTGTGTGTCAGTGTGTGTGTGTCAGTGTGTGTGTCAGTGTGTGTGTGTCAGTGTGTGTGTCAGTGTGTGTGTCAGTGTGTGTGTCAGTGTGTGTGTGTCAGTGTGTGTGTCAGTGTGTGTCAGTGTGTGTGTGTCAGTGTGTGTCAGTGTGTGTGTGTCAGTGTGTGTGTGTCAGTGTGTGTGTCAGTGTGTGTGTCAGTGTGTGTCAGTGTGTGTGTGTGTCAGTGTGTGTGTGTCAGTGTGTGTGTCAGTGTGTGTGTTTGCGTGTGTGTCAGTGTGTGTGTCAGTGTGTGTGTCAGTGTGTGTGTGTCAGTGTGTGTGTTTGCGTGTGTGTCAGTGTGTGTGTCAGTGTGTGTGTCAGTGTGTGTGTTTGCGTGTGTGTCAGTGTGTGTTTGCGTGTGTGTCAGTGTGTGTTTGCGTGTGTGTCAGTGTGTGTCAGTGTGTGTGTTTGCATGTGTGTCAGTGTGTGTGTCAGTGTGTGTGTGTCAGTGTGTGTGTCAGTGTGTGTGTCAGTGTGTGTGTTTGCGTGTGTGTCAGTGTGTGTGTCAGTGTGTGTGTTTGCGTGTGTGTCAGTGTGTGTCAGTGTGTGTGTTTGCGTGTGTGTTTGCGTGTGTGTCAGTGTGTGTCAGTGTGTGTGTTTGCGTGTGTGTCAGTGTGTGTGTGTCAGTGTGTGTGTCAGTGTGTGTGTCAGTGTGTGTGTGTCAGTGTGTGTCAGTGTGTGTGTGTCAGTGTGTGTGTGTCAGTGTGTGTGTGTCAGTGTGTGTGTCAGTGTGTGTGTCAGTGTGTGTTTGCGTGTGTGTCAGTGTGTGTGTCAGTGTGTGTGTCAGTGTGTGTGTGTCAGTGTGTGTCAGTGTATGTCAGTGTGTGTGTCAGTGTGTGTGTGTCAGTGTGTGTGTCAGTGTGTGTGTCAGTGTGTGTCAGTGTGTGTGTCAGTGTGTGTGTGTCAGTGTGTGTGTTTGCGTGTGTGTCAGTGTGTGTGTGTCAGTGTGTGTGTGTGTTTGCGTGTGTGTCAGTGTGTGTGTGTCAGTGTGTGTGTGTCAGTGTGTGTGTCAGTGTGTGTGTCAGTGTGTGTGTGTCAGTGTGTGTGTTTGCGTGTGTGTCAGTGTGTGTGTGTCAGTGTGTGTGTCAGTGTGTGTGTCAGTGTGTGTGTCAGTGTGTGTTTGCGTGTGTGTCAGTGTGTGTGTCAGTGTGTGTGTGTCAGTGTGTGTGTCAGTGTGTGTGTGTCAGTGTGTGTGTGTCAGTGTGTGTGTTTGCGTGTGTGTCAGTGTGTGTGTCAGTGTGTGTGTCAGTGTGTGTGTTTGCGTGTGTGTCAGTGTGTGTGTCAGTGTGTGTTTGCGTGTGTGTCAGTGTGTGTGTGTCAGTGTGTGTATGTCAGTGTGTGTGTCAGTGTGTGTGTGTCAGTGTGTGTGTTTGCGTGTGTGTCAGTGTGTGTTTGCGTGTGTGTCAGTGTGTGTGTTTGCGTGTGTGTTTGCGTGTGTGTCAGTGTGTGTGTTTGCGTGTGTGTTTGCGTGTGTGTCAGTGTGTGTGTCAGTGTGTGTGTGTCAGTGTGTGTCAGTGTGTGTGTCAGTGTGTGTGTTTGCGTGTGTGTCAGTGTGTGTCAGTGTGTGTGTGTCAGTGTGTGTGTTTGCGTGTGTGTCAGTGTGTGTGTTTGCGTGTGTGTCAGTGTGTGTGTCAGTGTGTGTCAGTGTGTGTGTTTGCGTGTGTGTCAGTGTGTGTGTTTGCGTGTGTGTCAGTGTGTGTGTGTCAGTGTGTGTGTCAGTGTGTGTGTTTGCGTGTGTGTCAGTGTGTGTGTGTCAGTGTGTGTGTCAGTGTGTGTGTCAGTGTGTGTGTTTGCGTGTGTGTCAGTGTGTGTGTTTGCGTGTGTGTCAGTGTGTGTGTTTGCGTGTGTGTCAGTGTGTGTGTTTGCGTGTGTGTCAGTGTGTGTGTGTCAGTGTGTGTGTCAGTGTGTGTGTGTCAGTGTGTGTGTCAGTGTGTGTTTGCGTGTGTGTCAGTGTGTGTGTGTCAGTGTGTGTGTCAGTGTGTGTGTCAGTGTGTGTGTGTCAGTGTGTGTTTGCGTGTGTGTCAGTGTGTGTGTCAGTGTGTGTGTCAGTGTGTGTGTCAGTGTGTGTGTGTCAGTGTGTGTCAGTGTGTGTGTGTGTCAGTGTGTGTTTGCGTGTGTGTCAGTGTGTGTTTGCGTGTGTGTCAGTGTGTGTCAGTGTGTGCGTGTGTCAGTGTGTGTGTTTGCGTGTGTCAGTGTGTGTGTTTGCGTGTGTGTCAGTGTATCAGTGATATGGTTTGTTACAGCACAGCGTGTGTGTGTGTTTCAGTTCAGCATGGTCTGGTGTACCGGGAGTGCAATTCGGATGGGCAGTGGGTTCCCCTGAAGAACACCAGTGAGTGCGAGCAGGATGATCCAGTCCAGGTGAGACAGGAGCGGGCGTGGCAGTTTGGGCATGTGGGTGTGTGCCTATCGGAATCAAATCCCACAAATCCCACTCAGCAGCGGGAGCTGCTTTCAACGTGAATTTACTGTACTTCAATGTAATGCAATTCTCATCTATTTTATTGCTATCATCACATACAGTCTGGATGGGTAGTGTGCTGTTGTTGTCACCCACAGAGGAATAGATCTGCCCCAAAGTACTGACCCTGGGTCAGTTTCATGAAGTGGCTGAGATTGGGTTAAAGTTCATTAAGATGATTCTGGATTAGTAATACAGGGCAGAAATGATGTGTGTGTGTTTGTGTGTGTGTGTGTGTACATCTGTGTCTGTGTGTGTGTGTGTGTGTGTGTGTGTGCGCGCGCGTGTGTGTGTGTGTGTGTGTGTGTGTGTGTGTGTGTTTCTGCAGCAGCAGTATGGGAGGATTCTCAGCAAGTTCAGAGCCATGTACACAGTGGGCTACTCCCTGTCCCTCTGTGCTTTGGTGCTGGCACTCGGCATCCTGGTGGCCTTCAGGTAAGAGCCTCACCTGTCCCTGTGTATGAGAGAGACGGAGAGTAAGGGCTGCAGAACGACCAGCCACTGCCACAGCAAATGCTGTCAACCCCGGGCACTGCCAGTACACGACATGACGAACAGCCTGATCAGAGGCAGCACCCTGGAACAGGGGCAAAACCAGGCAGAACACAAAAAACTCATTCCAGTGGATTCCTAAAAACTTCTCACTGTCTCCTCCAGTCAGTCTGTCTGTATGTCAGAGAAATGTGTGGTCCACTCGTAGGCATTACATTACATTACATTGCATTGATACAGAGTGCCTTCCAGCACAATAGAATGTAAGACTATCCATTCAAGCTGAAATAGTGGAAATATAAGCATTAAAATATAAACGCAGACGTTACCGGAGTGAAGACTTGGCCTCAGCATCGCTGGTGAGGCGCACGGCTGTCAGAGAAGCCTGTGCTGCCAGTGTCACCTGGGAAACGGAGGACCTTCCTCCACTCTCGTGTTCATTAAATCACATCACAGGTGTTTAGCAGACACACTTATCCAGAAGGACTTACTTCAGTTACAGGTTTTTACAATGTTGTCCATTTATACAGCTGGACACCTTCCAGGGCGAGTGTTCATGAAAAGAGGCGGGCCACTGTCATGGGGTGGCCGTGTAGCATAGTGGTTAAGGAGCAGGACTCATAACAGAAAAGTTGCCGGTTCAAGTATCTGCTGGGACACTGCTGCTGTACCCTTGGGCAAAGTGCTTCCCTTTACTTATCCAGCTGTATAAATGGATTGTAAAATGCGTCCGCTAAACGCCTGTGATGTGACGTGAGGTAGTGGCCCCTCCCTCTCAGGTGTGTTTCTCTCCCAGGAAGCTTCACTGCATGAGGAACAACATCCACATGCACCTGTTCTCCTCCTTCATCCTGCGGGCGCTCTCCATCCTCATCAAGGACGCGCTGCTGGACACGCCCCCCCTGAACATCACGCAGGACATCTCGCCCGACTTCCAGGTGGAGCGGCTGGCCAGCAACGAGGTGCGCTTTCCTGGAGGAACGCTCCTCTCTGAAGGCAGTCGGCAGGGACGCGTCTTACCTGCTGAACCTCACCTGTGCCTTCTGCTTGCCTGTGTCTGTGTCTGTGTGAAGACACAGCTCTTCCACACTCACCCGATCGCCTCAAACACTAACCACCTAAAGCAATTTCTTTTGCCTTAAACTCTGTTTAAAGAAAATTTCAGATCTAATGTCCTAATGCGCTCGTATTGCATGTACCAAACTATTGAACCCTGGTCATGCAGCGCTTCTAATACTGTTGACTCCTCGTATGGCTTTTTACTTGTGTTGTACTCTGCCTCACTTGTAAGTCGCTTTGGATAAATGAAATGAATAATGTAAATGAATGAATGTAAATGTGTTCCAGACGGCAGTCGGGTGTCGTATCGCCATGGTGATGATGCAGTACAGCATCATGGCCAACAACTATTGGCTGCTGGTGGAAGGCATCTACCTGCACAACCTGCTGGTTATCACTGTCTTCACCGAGAGAAACTACTTCAACATCTACCTGTGCATCGGCTGGGGTCAGTGTGTGTGTGTGTGTGTGTGTGTGTGTGTGTGTGCTTTGTAAATCAGTAGGGAAACTATCGAAGAGGCAGTGATTGGGAGAGACAGGGGGTTCTGATCCTAAAGAAGAGAAGAAAGGTGAGGTAGAGGGATGAGGAGGAAAAGAGAGGGGAGAGGGTTGGAGAAACTGATTTTGAAAGAAGGATGGGGAAACTGTAGCTATGAAAGAGACCAGGAGAGGACAGGAGAGAGGGATGTAGAAACTGTAGATGTGCACCATGTCTCACTATGTCCTGTGCCACGCAGGTACCCCGCTGATGTTTGTGTTGCCATGGGTGACGGTGAAATACCTGTATGAAAATGAGGAGTAAGTACTATGAGTGTTCCATGGTATTCCCCTGTGCGTGCGTGTCTATGCATGCATGCGTATGCGTGTGTGTATGTGCGCGCGCGCGTGTGTGTGTGTGTGCATGTGTATGCCTGTGTGCGTGTGTGTGTGTGTGTGTGTGTGTGTGTGTGTGTGTGTGTGTCTGTCTGTGTGGTTGCTGCTCATTGCCGTGGGCGGAGGGCAGTGGGGGGGGGGATGTACAGAGGGATGAGCACCAAGGATCCAGGTGCTTCTCAGCTTCTCATGTAGATATCCACCTCGATTAAAAAAAATCTGGTAAAAATCCAAGGAGCTCTGCAAGACACCCTGTGCCAGCAAGTCTGCTGCACTGACATCACAGTGTTTAAGTGTTCCCTCCCTGTCTCCCTCCACACCCCACCCCACTGCAGTGCAGGTAATTCTGCAAGCTCTGAGCTTTACAGCGAAGGCTTTTTTCCTTTCCCTGCCTGTGGGAGGGAAACTGGTGTAAACTTATCCTACAGTAAAGCCATTCTGCAAGCTAACGCACTGCCTTCCTGACTACCCTGCTCTGTCCGAGCTCCACTTTGAAGTCCTTCCATAATCACACAGGGTGCTTATGTATAATGGAGCCCCACGATGCTCAGAGGTATTTGTTCAGTGGTATGATATGCTACTTACACATAATGTCCTCAGAACCAAGCTGGGAAAAATGCACAGCCTTTGTCCTGTAGTTAAATAAGAGGTTGATAGAGTTAAGTCAAGGGGAAAATTATAGCTGTTAGCCAGCTTCTTCTGATGGATAAGCTCCTGGCCCTTCATAATGTGGTGTGTAGATACCAGAGCTCTCTCTGTTATGCTGTACAGATCATAGTCTAAGTGGTTATAAAAACACACACATTTCCATATTTTAGGTTTTGCTTTCAGTGAAATTTGAATCTGAATATGTTTGTGATTATGCTTTTACTGAATAAAAGTGCTATATAATAATGTTTGGAAGGTGTCAGTCTCACCAACACCTGTGTAATTACACTGTATCTGCATAGGGATAGGTGTGGCCATTGCATACATACACAGCCCTACACAGCAGGTGTGAAATCTGTGTTCAGGTGGTGTGATCACCCGTGTGTTACTACCACTCTGCGGTTACGTAAGTGCGTGAGTAAGAGGAAGCCAGTCATGAGAGCTGAGAGATCTGTTTAAACACACCATTGCAGGGGCTGCGAGTCACATGACTTTAACTTATTGCTTATTCATGGGTCACAGATTAAACCGTCCAGTCCTTATATCCACTAATCTCTTAATCTGGAGTGGCTGGGCTGCCCATGGGTGCAGGTCTGATTTAACCCATCCATATATCGTAAAGATCAGCAGGTTCCTGCTGGCAGTGGCAGTGTTCCTGTGAGCGTTGACCCCGGTTTCAACAGGACTGTAAGGTGGAGGCCAACGCTCACAGCAGGGACGCTACACAATCTGTCACACAATCACGGGCACTTACACTTACACAGCGCTCTCATTACCTTTAATAGCTTTAAAGTTGCTCACACACACTTGCAAACTCTTAAAGAGGGTGTTGCGTATGTGCAATTGCACTGGCCACAGTGAGCTTCAATCACTGCGGGTACTGTGTAATAATGGGTATGTGTTCAGTAGTTACGCCTGTTCGGGGGCGGTGTGATTATACAGGTACAGCCGGTATCCTCATCGTCTCTGTGGGACCGAGGTGCCGTTGTGTTTTCCTCAGGGTCGTGTTGAAAGCTGAAGCTGTCCCTGTGTGCTCTTCTTTACCGTAGTAACCGTAGAAGCTGTCCCTGTGTGCTCTTCTTTACCGTAGTAACCGTAGAAGCTGTCCCTGTGTGCTCTTCTTTACCGTAGTAACCGTAGAAGCTGTCCCTGTGTGCTCTTCTTTACCGTATTAACCGTAGAAGCTGTCCCTGTGTGCTCTTCATTACCGTAGTAACCGTAGAAGCTGTCCCTGTGTGCTCTTCTTTACCGTAGTAACCGTAGAAGCTGTCCCTGTGTGCTCTTCTTTACCGTAGTAACCGTAGAAGCTGTCCCTGTGTGCTCTTCTTTACCGTATTAACCGTAGAAGCTGTCCCTGTGTGCTCTTCTTTACCGTAGTAACCGTAGAAGCTGTCCCTGTGTGCTCTTCTTTACCGTATTAACCGTAGAAGCTGTCCCTGTGTGCTCTTCTTTACCGTATTAACCGTAGAAGCTGTCCCTGTGTGCTCTTCTTTACCGTAGTAACCGTAGAAGCTGTCCCTGTGTGCTCTTCTTTACCGTATTAACCGTAGAAGCTGTCCCTGTGTGCTCTTCTTTACCGTATTAACCGTAGAAGCTGTCCATGTGTGCTCTTCTTTACCGTAGTAACCGTAGAAGCTGTCCCTGTGTGCTCTTCTTTACCGTATTAACCGTAGAAGCTGTCCCTGTGTGCTCTTCTTTACCGTATTAACCGTAGAAGCTGTCCCTGTGTGCTCTTCTTTACCGTATTAACCGTAGAAGCTGTCCCTGTGTGCTCTTCTCAGGTGCTGGGAGAGGAACGTAAACATGGGATACTGGTGGATCATCCGTTTCCCAATACTGCTCGCAGTCCTGGTGAGCTCCACATTCTGCACCCTTTGTGTTTTCCCCATAGACCTCTCTATCTCTCTCTCTCTCTCTCTCTCCCTCTCCCTCTCTCTCTCTCTCTCTCTCTCTCTCTCTCTCTCTCTCTCTCTCTCTCTCTCTCTCTCTCTCCCTCTCTATCTGTGTGTCTCTCTGTGTGTGTATGTGTTGTGTGAGTGGGTGTGTGTGTCTGTGTGTGGGTGTGTGAGTGGGTGTGTGTGTGTGTGTGTGTGTGTGTGTGTGTGTGTGTGTGTGTGTGTGTGTGTGTGCATGTGCGAGCGTGTGTGTGTGTGAGTGGGTGTGTGTATGTGCGAGTGTGCGAGTGTGTGTGTGTGTGTGTGTGTGTGTCTGTGTGTGAGTGAGTGTGTGTATGTCTGCCTCACTCTGAGTCTCACAGTGGCGGCAATGAGTTCATTAATCAGTCTGTGGTGTGGCGTGTGCGGGTAGCAGGGTCTCTGAGTGTGGCCTGTTCCCTTGTGTTCAGGGCTCCGTGCTGCAGGCCCCAGCAGCTTCTGTAACGGGCGGGTCCCGTGTAACTTATTATTAACGACCACAGGGAAACCACACAGAAAGCATACATTATGGATTTAAAGATTGTGCGTTAGACCTGTGCCTTTTCTCCAGCTCTCCGGGGACAGGGCTCTGTGGCCAGTGCCCCCTCTCAGCTCTGTGTTTATGCCTTTTTTTGCTTGTGGATGATGTCATAATGAGCACAGCAGTTGGAACAGTGAGCCCTGCTGAGTTACGCTGCACGGTGATGCCTTTGGTTCTGCTCTGCTGGGCACGGATCTCACAGGACTTCCTGTGATTCCTGTGTGTGGGGTCAGACATCGTTAAGAACCTGTTTCCTGCCCCTCGGCCTTGTCGCTTCGAGAGCGCTCCTCTTCCTGTGTCACAGGAACCCTGAGCTACCCCCCCCAAAAAAAAAACACACCACTTTCATAGCTGCCCCTGTTTTTAACGTGTGTGTGTGTATGTGTGTGTGTGTGTGTGCACGCGTGTGCATTTGTGTGTGTGTGTGCGTGTGCGTGTGTGTTAGTCTGTGTCTGTGTCTCTGTGTGTAAGAGGAAAAAAGGAAAAAAAGAGAGATGCAGAGAGAGGCTCCTGCTTTTTTGAAAGTTCAATGTTTATTAAAAATAAGTAAACTTCTATGTCTTTTTGTGTTATTTCAAATGCTGAACTCGAGGCAGCCGCAAGCTCCTGCACTGAGGTTTATGTATGCAAAGCTCAGTCAACACGCACAGCGCTGTCCGCTGAACGCTGCGTCAGAGTTAGCTAACGCGCACAGCGCTGTCCACTCAACACTGCGTCAGAGTTAGCTAACGCGCACAGCGCTGTCCACTCAACACTGCCTCAGAGTTAGCTAACGCGCACAGCGCTGTCCACTCAACACTGCGTCAGAGTTAGCTAACGCGCACAGCGCTGTCCGCTGAACACTGCGTCAGAGTTAGCTAACGCGCACAGCGCTGTCCACTCAACACT
The DNA here is from genome assembly GCF_013368585.1 of Megalops cyprinoides. Classification (NCBI taxonomy): domain Eukaryota; kingdom Metazoa; phylum Chordata; class Actinopteri; order Elopiformes; family Megalopidae; genus Megalops; species Megalops cyprinoides. The sequence goes on along the minus strand of NC_050601.1, from coordinate 1,361,780 downwards.
GCGTCAGAGTTAGCTAACGCGCACAGCGCTGTCCACTCAACACTGCGTCAGAGTTAGCTAACGCGCACAGCGCTGTCCACTCAACACTGCCTCAGAGTTAGCTAACGCGCACAGCGCTGTCCACTCAACACTGCGTCAGAGTTAGCTAACGCGCACAGCGCTGTCCACTCAACACTGCGTCAGAGTTAGCTAACGCGCACAGCGCTGTCCGCTGAACGCTGCGTCAGAGTTAGCTAACGCGCACAGCGCTGTCCACTCAACACTGCGTCAGAGCTACTACGGCAGTATAGTAATAGGGAGCAGGGCTCGTAACAGAAAGTTTGCTGGTTTGATTCCCCGCT
>NC_050601.1:1353939-1356439 GCF_013368585.1 Megalops cyprinoides | reverse complement strand
GCTCATAGATAATTTTGCACTCATAGATTGTTGAAAAGTTTCAAATGCTTAAGCTGATGAACAACACAACATTGTGTTCAGTTCATGTCTGTAGTTAACAAACGTTTCAGCTTTCTGTGTGTTACAAAACATATGCTGGCGTAGCAAGTAGATTTAGTTTATTTTCATGTTTTAAATGCTGTTCTCTGCCTGGTCTTTTCTCACACATACTTACATTCCAGTCAGCTTCCTGACTTTTCTAAGAGTACATTTCCATACGTTGTGTAGATTGTTGAGAAGAAGAGAGTTCTTGATATTATAGTTAATTTTAGGCATATAATTTCACACACTCCGTTTGTTATGCAACAGGCTTGACATTCTATTGGATCAGCAGTAAAACTCCAGATACGATATGTGCAGAGGGTAGAATGTCACGTCCTCTACTAGGTCTGCCTTAGAATCCTTCATGAATAGAATTCATGGAATAGAATACCACATATAAAATGAGAAGGAAAAAGAATTTTGTTGGTTCTAGAAGAGCATCTCGCAGATTGGAGGACAGGCCGCAGATCTATTGATTCTGGAGTAGAATACCACATACTACTTTGCTTCTTCATCAGAATTTCACTCATGATTTTTGTTGTAAAGCAGGGCGCTACACCTACACACCTGCCTGTTCTGACCGTCCACTATGACATCATCTGAAAGCTAAGACCCTCATTGTCACCGATTCAGTGCACCTCCGTGGGGAACATGGGCACCAGACCCAAAAACAGAGACCTACAGTGCGGCAGTCTGGCAGTGCTTTGTATCAATGACATACTTGTGGTGGTGATGGTGGACCTTTTTGCTGGTACAAATTTCTCCCAGCTTACAGTAACAATATCATGGACATAAGGCTAATGATCCTTAGCATTGTATATAAATATACTGTATATTTCTGTGAGTCAAGAGAAAAAATAGCAAGAATGTCATGGCTTTGTATTGGCACAGTGTTCATTTATAAATGGAAATATGTAAATAGTGTATGAGCCACGTACAAGATCTTTTTATTGCTATAATTCTGTTTCGGTTTTGTGTGCATGTGCATCGATACTATTGGCTGTTGCATCTGTGGACACTGATGGATTTTGTGTCTGCAGTGAGCATGTGCTGGGATCAGTCATGTGACTCTGTGGGCAACATGGATGATGTCACTGACACAAGCAGGAGGGTGTGGTCACAGCACTGAGTAAATGGGGAGTCCCAAAGAGGTGACAGGTCAGAGGTTATGATGAGCGGGATATTAATTCTTTCCCCTTTAACCTTTTACTGGTATGCATGTACACACACACACACATGCTTGCACACACACACACACACACGCTTGCAGACACATACATACACACACATATGCTCGCAGACACATACACACACACACACACACACATACACACATACGTGAAGAGGTGGCCAGGCAGTCCTTCTGTTTCAGATTGCACACTGACACACTGTGTAGTAACGTTCTACACGGCGCTCTGCACATATCAATAAGTATACACGTGTAGTTTTATAGTGAACACTCGTCTGCGTCGCAAATCTTTGTGACACAGTTATGTTGATGAACTTTGACCTTAGCTACATTAGCCAGTCTAGGTAGCTACGTATTTCACCCTCAGCATAAAGGCATGGCAAGGCAAGGTCACTTATGTGTACATCATTAACATATGTTAGCGTAATGCCAAGTACGCTATTGTGCCAACAGTATTGTGCTGCTACGCTGTTGTGCCGATTACACCAACGCCTGTTCGCTACCCAGCTGCTTGTACACTGATGGGCAAATTATCCACCATTTTGTTCCATTTTAAACTCCATCTTAAACCCTTTTTATTTCACAATGATTTCTGGGATAGAAAATGACACACTTCCTAGATAGTTTGCGTCCTTCTTTTCAGCAATTGCAGAAGGACTTGCAGGGGTTTTCTGGCCTACTCCGCTATCCGTACTATCAGGTGTGAATGTACTAGGTATCCAAGCATTCTACACGGTCTGGTAGTGGGCGGTCTGGGACACAGACTGTCTCTAAGCCTATCAGCGCTGCTGCCAGGGCCTCTCTGTATCCACAATGCATTTGAAGCAGGACTGAGAATGCTCACTTCTCTTTACCTGCTGTGTTCAGAGCTGACACACCTGTGCCCTTACCTCACACCCCTCCTTTCAACAGCAGCTCAGCAGAACTCACAGTTTAGACCTCAGCTTGAGTATGTAGTGAGAACAATCATTTCGCTCTGGAAGAAACCAAGTTTCTCTGAATGTGAGGGGAAAAAAAAGAAAACAGTCACTCCAAACCCGCACAGAATACTGTAATAACAGTAAGATCAAATACACCAAATATGCCAAATGACTCTTTGAAAACCGAGGTGATAACACCACAAATATCAGGTCAGGTTTGATTATTCTGCCATTTTTTTTTTTTTTTTTTTGCAGATTGCTGTGGGATTGACCTAGTGATACTTCTTTATGCTGACTACCTGTAAAGACC
>NC_050601.1:1348939-1351439 GCF_013368585.1 Megalops cyprinoides | reverse complement strand
TAAAAATGCCCATAGAAAAGATTCCTTTCAAAATGCAGAAGCAATTACTTACATGTTTTGTCTGTGGAAACTGGTTAGGAGAGGTGAAATCAGTCAGGGGAAAAAAAACAAATTCTTGTTAAACCGTGGGGTTAATAACATTCACTCAATGTGATTCTACTACTAATGCTAAAATATTGTTGATTTCCCGGCATAATCTTGCCTTTGGTCTGCAATCTGCAGCGCACGCTCAGCGGCCCAGGTCCTCTTTATCGCACCTTTGGGAGAGTGTTTCACTGAGCAACTGGCCTGTGTGCGCTCAGATCCGTATGCCTTATCACCAGGTGGGCTTGTGATTGCTGCTGTCCTGTGTCTTCCCATTAGTGCCCAATGTCTAAACTTTGCTTTCAGTACCTTTGTGTTCATAGTCTTGTTGTGTAGTTTAGTTTCAGTATGGAACATCACATGGACTTTTTAAACAAATTGCATTCCAGAGATGTGGGATGTGGGAGTAGTTAATTGTTTAAATGAGATAATTAGCTTTACGAGGTGGGCAGTTGGCTAATGAGAGTCTGAAAATACAATGTGTGGAGTTGGGCGATCAGGGGTTTGGATGAACTAGCTTCACACAGTCAAACTCACACACCCACACATACATTGGGAGATACACACCGATGCACGCACACTCATGCAGACCCTCATAAAAACGCACACACACTCAAATACGCATTTACTCAAACACTGAAGCTCATACACAGCACAAACACACACACACACACACACACACACACACACTCAAATACGCAACCACGTAAACACTGAAGCTCATCCATGCATACAATACACACACACACACGTAATAGAACCACTTACCCTCACTGATTCTAATACATAAGGCAGCGATCCTTCCAATTGCGCGCAAGGTCTCAAACGCTTTGCATTTCAGCATACTTACACACACGAGGCTTCCTGTTCAAACTCACATGTGATGCAGGAATTTGTTCTTCAGGAGGCACTTTGTTTTCTCGACATGCTGAACATTATTACATTATTATTACATTATTATGGGTGTAAAACAATTTGACTGCACCAGAGCAAGGTTACATGTTGGCCGGCGTGAGGTGTGAATGCAGGAGGAATTGTTCAGAGTTTCACGGAGACAGTGAATGTGGAAGTTCCTCATCTTGGGTTTTTGAATCCTGCAAATACCCCCAGATCCCGGAGGGGTCAAAGGTCAGGTTTAAGTGGAAGAAGGGAGCCCAAGCTCAGCCCCAGTGGACATGTCCTCACTCTGCTGAAGTGTCCTCTGACCTTGTTTTCCATTGTCAGCGTCCTTGGGGAGGGGGTGCAGTCAGACACTTTAGTGCACTTCCCAAGTGGAAACACCGCCCACCCCCCCACCCCCGTTTGATGGGCAGACTGTGAAATGCTCAGTAACTCAGTGCCAGACGGAGACCCATCTGACACACAGTGCTCCTCTCAACGCTGCCATGGTGACAGGAACGTCTGCACACACGTAGCAGAGACGCTGCGGGAATCAACCAATCATTGGGGATTAAACCAACCAACCAAAAAAATACTAAGAGTTTAGGTAAGTTACAAAGCAAGTCTTTCTCTCTGGATTTCTTTCATTTTGATGAAAAAGGTGCAGTTCTCCTGGTTCTGGAGTGCCGCAGTGTCTGCAGGGCTACTCTACCCTGGTTCTGGAAGGCCGCAGTGTCTGCAGGGCAACTCTATCATGTTCTTAGCCTTAGTAGAGAAGCCTATGTGAAAGTGTTACTGTTTGGGTTGCCTTGGATGTGAGATGAGTGGCTGCGGGTGCTTTCACACGGTTCCGCTCATGCTTGAGGTCAGAATGTGTGCCCCCAGTGCCCTGTGATCTGCCCGCTGAGTCAGGCTGCACCAGGCTGCATCAGCCCCCCCCCCCCCCGTCACTCACAGCTCTGTGGAGCCTGGGGAAGGGCGTACAAATCCATTACAGGAGACGCGAGGGAGGATGGGTTTCACACCATTTAAACATGAGAGAAACACTTCCAGAGTGTCCCCTGCCCAAGCACGGGGGGGGGGGGGGGGGGGGGCTATCACTCCAAAAAACCTTCTTTTACAGAAGAGTTCTTTTGATGATCTTGCTTCACAGGGTCTGAATGAAGATACAGGTCATGCAGTCCACTCTCTGGAGGAAATGTTTAATACAAACATTTCATAATGAGACAGGTAAGCCTTCCTGAAGCTTGCGTGTAACACCATTTAAAAGTACAGCTTTTAAAAGGAGTTTTTAAATATGTGAATCTGCACATACTGTTGTTACCTTTTTCTGGTGCACAGGTCCTGTAGCTGGGGTTCACAGGCTTGGCATAGAGGTAACCATGGAGATGATACAGCCTGTAAAGGCCTTCTTTCAGCTCTGTGTACATCTTCATCATTCAAAAACAAGAGCAAGTACTGTGAGGCTGGCTGAGGACCTGATGTTTCCATTGACATTTAGTGACTTTTAAGTGATGATGGTGCTGAGGATGATAAT
>NC_050601.1:1338939-1343939 GCF_013368585.1 Megalops cyprinoides | reverse complement strand
CCTGTCAAAGAGGGGTGAATCAGAAATTTAGGAAGAAACGTTCAATTTCATATCTATTCATCTATTCTGTTTTTTTTTTTTAATTTTTTCTTTTTATTTATTTCACTTTCGTTTCACTACTTCACTTTATGCTGGCATAATTGGTGCCATTAAGTGTTGTGTGCCAAGGAGGTCTCTGTGGATGGATTTGTTTGTTTGTAACCAAACTCTAATGCCATGATGAGGATAATTGCTCCATGTTTAGCAGGTGGTAATTGGTGGGGGGCGGGGGTGCAGCGGAGCTGACGGCAGCAGGCATCGCCTCACGCGTCCCTTCCCAGGCACACCGGCTGAAATGCTGCCCCCTGCTGGTGCACCACCACAGTGCGACGGGACCCCCCACTCTCCATGGTGATGTGTGTAAAAAAGCGTGAATCAAAACGTCAGTCACGCCAGCACTTCAGGACAGAAACCCCTCTGAGCTCGCTTCACTGCCTATACATGTACGGCTGTTACAGTAATACATTTACCTTTCACTTCCCATAAAACATACATACATAATTAATCTGATGAAAAACTTACATATATGAATTTTTCACAGGCCCCTCCCTTTCTGTGGGAATCTTCCCCAACTAAAACTATCCACACACCTATTTCATAGATGTTTGTGTTCTTTTATTTCAATGATTAATTGCTCCAATATGAATAGTGCTTGTGTCATGGGTTCTCTGATCTCAAACTAAAGTTCCCTGTTACGTTACCTAATGTTACGATAATGTTTTCGGCCATTACGAATCAAAGGAATGGGCCTCAATTCACAAGCTCCTGTTGAAAAGTGTCTGACGAGGGGAGATAGATTCATTGATAGAATGTTAATGACTGGCTGATTTAGGTGACCAGGTGTGAAGCCAAACTCCTGCACACCACTGGTGTTTAGTGTTGGTCACACCTTTCAGGGCAGACATTCAAACACAACACACCCGTACCACACTGTTACACTCCCAGTCTGTACCACACTGTTACACTCCCAGTCTGTGCCACACTGTTACACTCCCAGTCTGTACCACACTCTGCTGTTACACTCCCAGTCTGTACCACACTGTTACACTCCCAGTCTGTACCACACTGTTACACTCCCAGTCTGTACCACACTGTTACACTCCCAGTCTGTACCACACTCTGCTGTTACACTCCCAGTCTGTACCACACTGTTACACTCCCAGTCTGTACCACACTGTTACACTCCCAGTCTGTACCACAGTCTGCTGTTACACTCCCAGTCTATCAGAGAGAGAAAATCCTGTTCCCTTCCTCTCCCACTCCAACAGAGCTCAGTGGTCTGGCTTACCTCCAGTGAGCTGGGAAACTATGACAGCAATCGCGTCTGATCTGCCTTAAGGCTCAGAATGTGCTGAAGGGCTCTGAGGTGGGATAAGTTCTCCCTAAACTTTAGTTTCGGCAGTTTGTGACCTGTTTTGACACTCCTGTGCAGTCGACCTCCCGCTGGGCTGACAGGCCTGCATTGAGTTTCCAGTGTCAATATTTTCCCTCTTCCAAGAAGCTGTCATTCAGCGCCCCACAGCAATCTGCTATCACCCACCACTCAAGTGCGTCCAGCACACTGGAGAAGGAGGGAGGAGAGAGAGAGAGAGAGGGAGGGAGAGGGAGAGGGAGAGGGAGAGGGAGAGAGAGGGAGAGAGAGAGAGAGAGAGGGAGGGAGAGGGAGAGGGAGAGAGAGGGAGAGAAAGAGAGGGAGGGAGATGGATGGATGGGATAGGGGAGAGAGGGAGAGAGAGAGAAAAGGAGAGATAGAGAGAGAGAGAAAGAGAGAGAGAGAGGGAGATGGATGGATGGGATAGGGGAGAGAGGGAGAGAGAGAGAAAAGGAGAGATACATTTGCTCTTTGACATGCAAAATATAAAAGCTTGCTTAAATTTGGCTCTCAAATACTAGGAGAACAAGACAACTTTTATTGACTTTCATTCCTTTTCTAAAGGGGTCCTTAGCAGAAGCAGACACACACACAGCAAGCTGTGCTTGAAATCTTTCTCTTCACTGGCAGCATTTCATGGATCTCTACTGCCCCCTCTGTCTCACAGTATGCACTGCAAGCCCTTCTCACAGCTGTGAAAGGCATGAGGGGGAGCTTTCTTCTGTGGGGTTTCTTCTGTTTTCTTTGCGTGTACCAAACAATCAAATGGACAGATCAGTGTGTCGCTTGTATGAGACTCTGTATTACATCATGGGAACTGCGCATTGGGAGTTCCTCACGGATCACCTCTCGCTCTGAGCAAACCAAAGCCATATTCACCACTCTTAGAAGTTACAACTATGTTAGTTGTACAGTTACAGCTATCGTGTTTGAGATTGAGATTGAGAGCCATGAGATTAAAGCATTTTAATGTCAGCACTTTTTGGCATAGCTGAGGGCTCCCCTTTACCATGTGGATTAATTGGGCTGAGATTTTAGTCACAATAGTCAAAATTTCTGCTAAAACAATGCTAATTATTACAGAAGAGCACACCCCTAATTCAGAGCAGAACCTGAAGAAAATTTGAATGGTTAAGTTGTCAGGCCTGTAGTATATTCTGATTATAATACATGCCTGCTCTTTGTAAGGTGCTTTTAAGAAGTGTTACTTCTTAACACAATTAAAATAATTACATTGTGCAGGTTTATGTAAACTTTTTAGATGGTATGTTGTATCCCAGGCTGAGGGCTGTGCCTGTGTTATTCCAGTGTAGCCACTCTGGGCAAGTGGAAGAGTCCTCACCACACATGTCTGTCATCTCTTCCTTTACGACAGCACTCTCTCCGTTACGGTGAAAAGCATTTAATACACTCTGGCACTGCCTGAATTTACATTAAAACTAAACCATTTTCCAGTGACTCATATTTCAGGTTCAATTCTGTGCTCTTAAGAAACCTGAGAGTTACATTCCCTGGTTCCTCAGTTTTCCAGAAACTCCACCTTAAATGGACACAAAGACCTGCAGCTGAATAGAAACACACGGCAGACCCAGTAAGTCACACACTTTCAGTGTGTAAATGATGAAATTCTGATGAGAGGCACACAGGCTCCAGAGGTGGGCTGATGGGGATGCTTGGGAGGTTTAATTTAAGGAAAGTTATTTGAAGATTATACTAGAAACAAAGCTACTTCAGAAGTTTTTAACAAATAAATCACAGATATGAATAAATATGGAGGGACTGCATGTAAATAGTAAAAAATACTTTTAAGACTGCGACCCAGTAATCTGTAGCTGGTTGTAAGGTGCTGGCTCTGCGCTCGTACCTGCAGGAAGAAGTTTCAAGCATCTAGCAACATGGTTTGAAATCCAGTACACTACCAAGATTTATTCACATGCTTAAAAACTATTTTCCCTACTGCTTGTGAAAATAAGTGCTTTGATGAGTGTCAAAAGAGGCATGTTCCTCAGGTGCCTGTGAGGTGCACCTGAAGTTTATTTTTCTTTATTATATCAAGTTGCTTGTTCCAGTTAAACCAACCCTTGGTCTCCTGGATCCAGTTACTGTCCTGTATGTTTGACCAACTGTGACATAAAAACGCATCTGGAGGCCTGGAAGTGTATAAGGGAACCTGACGATCCAATATGTTAGCCTTAAACAAACAATACATATACATCCTTTTATACTTTGTATGCATGTGAGTAGAGACTAAAAAAGAAGGGTCAGAAGTGTAGTGTGTGGGAAGATATGCAGCTTTGAGATAGCATGAAGTAGAACCGAGACGGAGTAGAGAAAAAAAAACAATTCTGCATGTGTGCCGTAAGTTACACAGTAAGGCCTGCTGTTGGGGAGGAAAATGGGAGTTAGACACTGTCCGGACAATAATAGTTTTTGGCCTCTGTCATTACTGTGTCGTGTTGTGTTTCGTCTGCAAAATGAAAGCTGTAATTGTACTTCATGACCACTGGATGGCAGCAAACACCTACTAGCGACTGAGGTGCTGATTTACTAATCCCAGCGTGTCGTGCCCTCAAATGTGTGTTTGCCCTCTCTGCCTCTCTCTGTGCCTCAAGTCTGCGTCTGTTCCCAAACCCCTTCCTCTCTGCCTCTCTCTGTGCCTCAAGTCTGCGTCAGCTTCCAAACCCCTCCCTCTCTGCCTCTCTCTCTGCCTCCCTCTCTGCCTGGAGGTTGCGTCTGTTCCCAAACACACACACACACACACACACACACATACTCACACACAGTCACACACACAGTCACACACATACTCACACACACACACACACACACACACACACACGCGCACACCCACCCACTGAATCTGAACGTGAGTTTGGGAGGGTGGACTTTTGACTTTTTGACTTTATGTCTTCATTTAACATTATTAGAACAGATCAGCCAGATGTGAAACACCTTTTTCATTCAGTTGCTCTGAGGAATTGACCCAGGGCAACGTTTCCTCCTGCATCCATTATATCATGCTTACATCTCACCTCTTTTTAGCTGTTTAGTTTATGGAAAGACTGTTACAGTTTCAGTCTGCACGCTGTCATTGTGTAACAGAGTGAAATCAATATTAATAACTCATTCATCTCAGTAAGCCGGCATGTTTTCTTCATAACATATCCAGTTTTGATTTTATTAAACAGAATTAATCTGCATTCACAACTATTGCACAAACAAGTCAGAGAAAATTGCACGTTTAACTAGTTCATCCATTGGTTCATTCTCTTGATCACATGAGGCAACCTTGAGCAATCACAAAACAAGAGTAACATATGGGAGAGAGAGAGAGAAGCACAATCTCTAGGCTCAGCCCCTCAAACAAAAAAAAAGATTTGGCTAAAAATATTAGATCATTACCCCGATGTCATTACCCAGCCCATCTTTCAGTATGGAACTGAAATATGGGCTCTTCTATTATTTGGCAAAAAGAAATCCTGGGGTGAAAAGTGAGATGAAAAATTCCACCCTTCATTGTGTGAAAATGTATTGCATGTTCCCAAAATGCACTCAATAATGCATGGAGAGCAGAATTAGCCCATTTTTC
>NC_050601.1:1308939-1326439 GCF_013368585.1 Megalops cyprinoides | reverse complement strand
GAGCTCTCCATGGTGCTGATGGAGAGTGTGCTTTGGTGAAACTCTCCATGGTTCTGATGGAGAGTGTGCTTTGGTGAAACTCTCCATGGTGCTGGTGGAGAGTGTGCTTTGGTGAAACTCTCCATGGTGCTGGTGGAGAGTGTGCTTTGGTGAAACTCTCCATGGTGCTGGTGGAGAGTGTGCTTTGGTGAAACTCTCCATGGTGCTGATGGAGAGTGTGCTTTGGTGAAACTCTCCATGGTTCTGATGGAGAGTGTGCTTTGGTGAAACTCTCCATGGTGCTGATGGAGAGTGTGCTTTAGTGTAACTCTCCATGGTGCTGATGGAGAGTGTGTTTTAGTGGGACTCTGCATTTTGCTGCAGTGCCCTGATCTGCGTCAGCACTGTTCTGATCCAAAACCAAAGCCCCAAAGCCAAAGAATACAGCAATGAAAAAATGTAGGTAACAGTCGCTCTGGATAGGAGCTCGTGCTGACAGTGAGTAAATGTAATATGAATGTTAGTGAGATCAGAAATGCCCTGAGATCCTCTCTTTGTTTTACACTTGCGTTTATCATGTGGCTGTGCAAAACCATAAAACAAAAAAAGGGGAAAAATTCTCTTACCCAAAGGCAAATGGGGAATGTAGCAAATGGCCACTACTACTGTGTCTCTGAAAGAGCCCTGCAGCCCTGTCACTCCTGGGGCTGTGGCATCATTCAGGGCTGGAGGTTCTTTCTATGGATCTGCCACTGACAGGGAGGAAGTGCGGACTATTGGTCAGAGGGTTGCAGGTTTGAGACTTGTGAAAAGCTTTGCCCCCGCACCCTTGAGACAGACACAGGAGCTATAACATTTCGGTAATTATGCAGCTGTATGAATGGGTCATGTATGAAAAGATAATGTGAGACCTGTACATCAGTGCCAGGTGGAATGGAGTGATGCTGTGTATTAATTCAGTGCGATATCCTACATGGATTCATAAAACAAGCAACAAGCGCTGGTGGAGAAAGGTACGGGTGTGTGAGTGTTCACTCAGTGATGATGAAGAGAACACACTCTTTCGTTTACCTCCAGCGCAAACCAACAGTCCGACTCTTACAATCGCGGCAGTCCAGCGACCGAGAGAATGTGCGTGTGGGGTGAATACATCATCTCTGTCTGCATGTGTGTGTGTGTGTGTGGAGAGATAGTGTGTGAATGTGAGAGCAAGAATGAAAGAGAGAGAGAGTGTGTGTGTGTGTAGGAAGAGAGAGAGAATGTGCATGTGTAGGGAGAGAGAGTGTGTGTATGTGAGAACAAGAATGAATGTGTGTGTGTGTGTGTTGGGGGGGGGAGTTCATGCGTTTCCCTCCTGCTCTCCCCTCCTCCCACTCCCTCCCACCTTCAAGAGCTACTTACCTCTGCTGTGTGAAAAAGACAAACATTTCTCCCTGCAATCTGCATTTCCATATGCTGTCCGTGGTGCTGACGAGAGTGGATAATTGGTCTGAATGTGGTGATGGAGAGAGAGAGAAAGAGAGAAAGGCCATCTGAAACATACCCATTACTGCCTGTTTCTCTTTTTTTCTACTCATCTCAAACCACTTGTGCAGCTGAAAAGATTTGCCTCTGCTGTTTCCCCCTCCCTCTCTCTCTCGCTCTCTCCTTTTCGACCTCCCTCCCTCTCTCTCTCATCCATATTCATCCCCCATCCTTCTCTCTGCCTCGCTCCCCCTGTCACCCGTGGCATGGCATTAATACAGCAATTAGCCCTGAGAGCAGATAATGGACTATTTCATACTGCAGATACAGAGACAGAGAGAGAGAGAGAGAGAGAGAGACAGTGTGTGAGAGAGAGACAGGCACAGAGAATGTGAGACAGAGAGAGAAAAAGGCAAAGAAAGAGAACCAGTGAGAATTTAGCTGTTGAAAATACTGTGAAATAGAAAGTTTTATAAGGCAGTGGAAGGGAGCATCGGTCAGAATGTGAACAGGGGGCTGGGGTGTTGACGGTATAGGTACGGCCTCCCTGTGCCTCACCAGGCTTTGATGCACATAAAATTCCACAGTTTCTGTTTGTCAAAGGAGTAAAAGGAGAAGAAATGGGTCAAAATCCAGATAACTTTCCAAGTCATTCTGTAATACTGGGAAAGCTGGGCTCTCACTGCAGAATTACTGTGTGATGCTATAGCAGAGTACCTTGTGTTATTGGAAAGTAGCATTATTAGCAAGTGATAGATACTAGCATTCACTATTAGCATTAGTAACAGCAGTGTGTAATATATTGTGTGATGGACAGTAGTAGCATTAGCATGTTATGGATAGTGACAGCATTATCATGTGGACAACCAAGACAAAGAGAGGGAGAGAGGAGAGAGATATAGAGAGGGGAGAGAGGAGAGAGAGGGAGAGAGAGAGAGAGAGAGAGAGGAGAGAGATAGAGAGAGAAAGGGAGGGAGAGAGAGAGGGGGAGAGAGGAGAGAGATATAGAGAGTCATGAATTTAATTTGAATTTGAATTTGATATAGAATTATATCAAATTTGAATTTGATATAGAGAGAGGAGAGAGAGATAGAGAGAGAAAGGGAGGGAGAGAGAGGGAGAGAGGGGAGAGAGAGAGAGAGGGCAAGAGAGAGAGGGGGAGAGAAAGAGAGGGGGAGAGAGAGAGAGAGGGAGGGTGGTTACTGCAGCTGGATATTTATTCATTCAGATTCATGTTTTTTAATGAATTACTCATACATTGATAAAGATATAAAAATGTGCACTGTAGAAACAGTTCCCCTGGATAATGGCTTTCTTTTCTGGGCAAACATGGTTCATTCATTGGCTGGGAGTGATCAATACTCCTGCGAAGGTCGCCAATGGGACGAGGGGGCACAGTGTCCCACAATGATGGGGCCAGGCAGTGTGAGAGGCCCAATCAGCTCCTGCCTTCAGACCCCGCCTTTAGGGCGCTGAGTGATGACAACATATTTAAAGCATGATTTGGCAAATGTGTGACAGAGAAGCTTCTAGCGGCATGCAGTGTCTGATATTTGTATTTATTCACTTGGCAAGTGCCAAGTGCTCTTGTGCTGTGCAAAGCAAAGGTACATAGGAAAGGTGCATAGCAAATACAAAAGGCCAACCCTTAACCGTTACAGTGATTAAACAGGGAAGCCAAAATGCAGGGCCGGAGAAGTGTGGGGTGCAGACGCGGATACCAGCGAGCAGGGAGTGTCAGTAGACCCTGTGGGAGAAGTCCAGGGCCTGGACCAGGAGGAAGGGACAGATCCTTTGGATATGAACATGTCGCCATTGCTTGATCTGAGAGTCATGTGAGCAGTCATGTGACATGGGCGTGGCTGGAACACACCACAGTGTGTGCTGGATTACACTTTATTTTGTTTTTGGCGGAATGCACCACCATTTGAGAAAGACCAAAAGACCCTCCTCAGCCCCGCTAATCATGCCCTTTGGGGTGTATTTTACTGTGTTTTTTAAAGCATTCTTGATAAGAGCGACGGGAATGCATTCATATTCATGGGCTATACTCTTATAACTGGATAATGGTCTCCTTTACATCCATGTCAAGGCTCCAGAGATCTCCACATCATGCATATCATTCCTCTCCATTACCCCTTTCCCACTGTAGAGCTGGAACCAGCTCCTAGAAAAGCCCAGGGCACAGGTGGCAGGACAGGGTCCCTAACCCCCCCCCCCCCCCCCCCCCCAGCTGTGGGCAGGAAGGGTGTGGAGGGCCCCAGGAGGCGGTGCAGGGTGACAGTATCCTGGTGCAATCTCAGTTTCATTACTGTTTTTGAGAAAGAGTTAATCCACACTCCTAAAACAACCTCATAAGTGCATGCAGCAAATACAAGCCTGCGTTAGTGTGTGTGTACATGTGTGTCTGTACTTTTGAGTGTGTATATGCGTCTGTGAGTCTGCCTGTACATGCGAGTCCAGGTCTGGGGAATAAGGAGTTAACTGTTGAACAAACAGGGAAATCCATGCCGGGTTTTGTAAAGTACAGCGTAGCTGTGCGAGGGAGAGGGGGAGAGGGGGAGGGTGGGGGATTTCGTTCTGCATGTATTCACAGCACAGGGAGAGGCGTACATTTGGGCTAATATCTCCCCTGCAATATTCGCACCATTCAACACCATTGCGGCGTGCCATTATACAAAGGAGAGAGGACGTAAGAGGCCTGGCGTGATAATTATCGTGAAACATTACAAAGTCTGCGATCGCTGAACCACTGGCTTGGGTGGCCGTCGGGGGCAAAACGAGAATATTACCGCCCCTCCCACCTTCGTGTCAGCCTCTCATCTGGAATCGCCTGATGATTTCCAACCCAGAACGACGCTGCCGAAAGGAGGTCTGTGCGCACATAAGTGAATCTGTTCATTGGAGATTCAAGGATTTTCTGAAACTCATCACTCCATGTTCTCTTGTCACCTGTGATAGAGAATAAAAATAAAAAGATAACTATCAAAAACGGCGAAGAAAAGGGGACGACAGAGAAATGTGAATCCTGTTTTTGTGCTTGTACTGGTGCCTGTAAACCGGGACGGTTTTGGGAATGTAATTATCACTCCGCGGCACGTAAAATAGACTGCTCTCAGACAAATCTTTTTCATGCCCACCTTCATGCGAACGTTGAATACCGAATAAAGAAGAGCCCCACGAATAAGCAACAGCACTGCTGTACGGATGACCGTCTGCTCAGCCTTTGGCACGCGTGACTCTATGTAGGCTACAGTGTTATAAACCGCAGGACATCTGTCGCATAAGGAGAGCCTCTCTTTTTTATAATAATAAAAGGATCAATAACGCTTTTATAATAAAATTTTGTTTTTTTTGCTTAAATTTGGATCTGAAAGCATGCCATTTGAAACGAGAAAACGTCGCACACATAAAAGGCAGTGTGTCTTTCATGTCGCTTTAACACCAAATATTGAATAATAATTAATCAACTAGCCAGTCAATCAATCGATCGATCGATCGATACGTCGGTAAAAATGAGTTTTTGTTTTTTTTGCCGAACAAGACAAGTTCGACTGTGGACTTAAGGAACAAATGAATCAGTTAATCAATGTGCAAATGCATATTTTGTTATTTAGTCATAGTCGGGTAGTTTGTGAGAAAACTGATGTTCGATTATGTATTAATTTAGCGATTGCTGCCGCTGAATAACGATTATATTTTTTAGAATTGGAGTACTCAAATTTGTAAAGGAGAAGCTTTTTGAGGAGAAAATCAACACTTCGACACACTGACAGAGAAAGACAGAACGACTGATCTTTTCTCAGCGCGACGACATGCGTCGCAAAGCAAACCTCTGGTATTTTTTTGCAACCGCCATCAAAAGAGAATCTTTATTTGCGTAAAGGCAGCAGCCTTGTTGATTATGGTAGCCTTTTATAAAACCAGAAAATCCGCTTTAGTTCATTCTGTATGTTTGTCTTTTTATTTTTGTTTTATCAACGTAATTTTCTGATGCTTTTTGAGCTTTCTGAGTATGGGAAGCGTTCTTCGCCACATTGTTGAATCTAACCTGTCATCTCCATACCGTTGAAACGGACTGCGGAAGAAATCTTTTTTTCTGGCCATTATTTATTTATTATGATGGTGCTTTAGAGGTAATGCTTTAATCATTCGTCTGTAAGGAAGCACATCTTAAGAAAGGACGTCGAGTGGTAGCTATTTATTTTGATTCGTCTTTGGTGTATTGATGTGAGAGTTAGCCTGCTATGTGGGAGGTTTCGCCGTCCTGCTCCTTATTGTCGGGGCGGATTTTTCTCGTTTCACACTCACTGGCTCGCGGGTCTGCCTGGAAGATATCATCTGATTAATTTTTAATCTGAATGCATCTGCACGGAGAAGGCGCAAAAGGGGGAAAACAACGGATCACCAGAGAAGGAGGCAGAAAAGAGGGGAAGCGAGAGGGAAGAATGAATGAGTCTCACTGAGCCAAGGAGGCAGGAGATCGGAGGAAACCAGGTAAGCCATGAAGCGGGCTTTCATGCAGGCTATTCCAGGCTACGGGGTGCAGCACTGAACGCGACCGCGGGGTCCGTCTGCCTCCGCCAGCTTCATAACAGGGGGTGGAGAGGCGTGTAATGCGATTTATTTATTGATGTTTTATGCTTGGGTAGAAACGGAGTTCGTGTTAATGGTGAATCAACACGCGTATTCATCGCGGTTTATATGTACTCATACGCGCGCGCGCACACGCACGCACACACACACACACACACACACACACACACACACTCACACGCCCACGCACGCATTCATACACAGCCATAGGATTTGAGTGTTGACGTCGCGTGAGTATGTAAAAGGCTGCTGACGGCCTGTCGTTATAAACTGAAACGGTGACATTTTGCCCTCGTATGTTCCCCTCCATATTTGTTGAAAGACATCCTTAGGCTATTTGAATATCGGTTCATTTATCTGAAGCTGGACATACGATATCAAAGTGAAGTGTTTACCGCTAATGTCAAACAGCACAGAAGCGCACACACATGAGAAGTAGATATTACACGTAGCAGTCACAATGAAAAAAATATGATTTCGACCACATGAGTGACACAAGTATGCCCTTTTCCGCGTCATATAGGACACATGTCATTGGACAGTTTTTTGTGTATCAGAAAACGATTACAATTATGAACAATCCACACAGATGACAAAGGACACGCGAAGGGGATATATAACTGTGTGTGTGTGTGTGTCCGTGTGTACGTATGTACGTATGTGTAGCCCTCGGAAGTCAGTGGTTTGTAAAGTGGCCGGTTCACCCTCCCCCCACCTCGGTTTTCCATCTTTACTGTCAGTCTCAGCTGATTCGTCTCCCTGACTAGTCGCCTTTTATCATTAGGTGGTTTATGGTGTGCTGTACAAGAAAATCCGCATTAGAGTAAAGCTCAGATGTGTGTTGCGGAGCATAAACATTAATCCTCGACCTCGACCCTACACATCCTTTACACGCTCACAATCAGTGGCTCACCTGAGCAGTGGCAATTTTGATTATAAACGCAGAGTTTTTCTCATAAATATGTGTACGATTTCACAGCTTTTCAGCGAGCTCACGATCATACCATCACGTGATCTGACAGTTTTTTTTTTCTTTACGGATATCATATCTTCATCTTGCTAGGATTCGATATTTGCCATTAAATGTCATTTTAGTCAAATTTTCAAAAACTCGAATTCAGAAATATCATCCATAAAAAACGATATAGCGACCGCTTGTTGATTTGTCCATTGGTATTTGATATGCGGCGGATATTCCCTGCAGGCGCATTACAAAGCCAACCCACGGGGGGTCCTTACCGGGGTTCCAGAGGAGCGGAGACGCCTAGGAGTAGAACATCGATTTAATTTAGTGGAGTACACACTCACTCTGTCACGTCGAAGTCTGTAGATCACGCCGTCAAAATACCTTTACTTATCAGCCAGTTCAAACGATGTACCTCTCTGTGTCAGGGTGAGAAGAGGGACCGACCGCCATCTCCAATGGGTAACTAGAGACTGAGTGTGGAGTTCACTGTAGTGATCACAAGCAATAGTTGGGCCCCGATCTTGTCGTCACAGAAAACCAAACACCTCAGATGTGCAACGAAATCTAATAGCCGATGTACGTAGCGGTAGCTATGACAAGCCACTTCTCCAAAGACGAATTGCGATAACGCTGCTGGCTGCAACGTTAATGTACTAATTGGCCAATAGAATTAATGTCGACAATGTTGTTTAATTGAATGTAATGTCAGAAATGCTGCCACCCCCTTGGCTGTCCAGAGTGTTATAAAGTGTTATTTTGAATTATTTTGTTGTTCAGTTTTGGTCGTTATTATTCTTTGGGCTCTTTTTTGTGAGGTCTGTTGTCTTTAAGATAACAATGATAAAATAATAGAAATTTCCCCCTCAAAAAAAAAAAAAACCCTGGCAAGCCGAATATTGAGCATGAACACCACAGCTTTCATGAATAGTTGGACAGGGGTTCACTCGATTTCCATGGCTTGGAAGACTGTGATGCAGAGGTACACCAGTTCAGTGCAGTATGGTTTGCCAGTTGGCTTTAAGGCTGATTGACAGGCAGAAATTCAGAGATTAGCCTCAGCGTTAGCATTGACACCGTTGCAGTTGTTCAATACCTGTAAATCTGTTGTATTGCAGCCTCCAGCTGCCGAACTTTGGGTCAATATTGCCCGCTGTGCCGCAATTATTGTCAGAAAGGAAAACCATAATGTTGGAACCGGACCTGCACCAGACCACATGTCATGCAGCAACAGAAAATCTGTCAGTCAGTCAGCCAGTCTGTCTGTTTGCCACTTCACCCAGAGACACAGGCTGAGACAGCCTTAAGCCTGGAGGTTGCGGGTTCGAGTCACAGGCAGTGCACCACATTTGCACCCTCTCCACCTAGCAGCTTGTCAGGCCTCCCTGCTCAGTGAGGGTTACATGCACCTGTTAATAGCCAGGTTTCTGTCAGGTGAAACAATTTCCCGCACAGATGAAATTTCATTCAAAGGAAGTTTTTTTCTGACATTTACAGTGCATTCCTTTTGTAGCGTCCCCCTTTTTGATGTTACACAGGTGACATCGCGGATGGAAAGAAAATGGAGAGATGGAAAAGGGGAGGGGGGGTGCTGGAAATAGCTGCCAGCAGGAGGGGGCGCATTCTGTCCTGGCGCCCGTGGGGAACTGCTTTCAGCAGGCTGCAGCAAGGTTTGCCTCAGAGTCTCCCACCCTCTTCCACGTTCTCTCTGTAATCATGCACACGCTGGTGAGGAGCGGTGAGAAACAGCCACCGCTTGTTGATTGGACCAGTGAAATATCCACATGCTTTTTATTGGTCGGCCCCTGCGCATACATTATCTCATTCTGACTCAGCTGAGCCGAGCTGCTTTAGCAAGGTGCTCCTAACCTTTGCTAAAATGTAAGATGTAAGCCATGAAGATCGTCCTGGGCAAAGATGTCTGAGGAAATAATACAGGTTCTGTTCTGTGTCACAGCTACAACTGATACCTTCTCTGTTTTCCAGGGTGCAGTCCCTGACAGCTCGACCCCCCCGCCATTAGGGGGATGACCTCTGCTTTACAGGCTGGCTGTTTTGTAACCTATATTGTTATTGAATTCTTACAACGCTGAAAAAGGGAGAAAAAGCCAACCTGAGAGTTTGCAACAATGTGCCCATTTATGCGGTTACAGTGTATTGTGCGATGCGGTGAGGTGCTCTGCAGGAAGCAGAATATTCATGTCGGCTAACAGCCAGCCATCATTCAGAGCTGCGTACTAAAGTACATGACGCTCCCAGCACTGTATAAGCAAACATAAGGCCCGCCATTCCCATTCCAGGCCTGCGAGTGCTCCTCCACCCCTGCCCCCCTCCCCTTGCGGCTGCCCGGATCTCACCAGAGCCAGGTCCTCTGGAAACAGCAGTGATGGCACGAGGTTTCACGCCACCGTCTGCGGTGAATGGTACAGACACAGTGTGTGGGGATAAACGTTTCAATGAAGACACTTTGCTAAGCTCCCAAACTGACCCTGAGAAGTGACGGATTTCTCAGTAGGTACATTCAGAAGAACTGCTGAGCGCTGGACCGTAGAGCAGCAGTGTGGAGTCATGGTCAGAGCGCTGGGTGTGGAGTCATGGTCAGAGCGCTAGGTGTGGAGTCATGGTCAGAGCGCTAGGTGTGGAGTCATGGTCAGAGCGCTGGACTGTAGAACAGCAGTGTGGAGTGTTGGTTAAAGCGAGTGTATTTAAAGTGAGTGTAAATAATCTCACAGTTATGTCCCCTTATATGTAGATTTAATTAAGAGCAAAGTGTTGCTTGCATTCCAAAGAAGGATCCTGCATTCCCTCTAAAGTCATGTGGCAAACGTGTCTCACTGCCTCGAACCTGATCAGCAGCATTCGTCAGATGCCCACTGACCCCCACACTAATCGGAGGTGTTTGGAGATTGATTGACAGCAGGGAATCAATAATGCATTTCTGCGGACCTGACATTTTCAGCGCTATTCTGCTTGTATGAATAAGACTGTCCAAAAGGTATGTGTGTCTGTGCACATGTGAGAGAGGGTGCTTCTTGCTAAGACTATATATGTTTCTGTTTGCTGAATCTTTCTGTAAATCATTGAGTTGTTTTTCTTGTTGTGTGTGGCATTCTGTCTTGATGTGTTGGTTGTGTTTGCCTTTGCTCTTCACCACGACAGAATTACCTTCAGTCCTCATGAACCCAAAACATTGCACTACGGCTTTCATTATTATTAGAACAATTTAATTAAAATAAAATGTTATTGGTTACTTGTTGCAGTTGAAAATGGTGATATTTTCAAATTCTTTTCAGGGCTTTAATGGAACTGTAGGTGTGAGTTTATTCAGATATGTTTAGTTCTGATAGCTTCGGTTATTTATCTTAGCAGGTTATTATATTCTGAGTATAACCCTGAAGGGGACAGGCTGAAATTGTAACAGCCCTTACTGGCTGCCTTCTTCTCCATGTGTGACAGCAGACTCTACACCGCAGGGGTCGGTCACTCTTTTGTACGTGGAAACACAGATCTCTTCACTTCCGACCAGGGATTAGTTACAAATCGGATCTGAATCATCTGCGCTCCAAACCTCGCTGGTTGCCTGTTCCTCAGTGACCATGCGGCAGCGGATGCCCTCATACCAGCCCTATGTTGAGTGGTGTCGAGGCGTCCAGTCAGGGCGTCCCCTGTGATTGGATGAGCGAGGGCTAACACACATGCGTCAGGTGGCAGCCAAACCTGCGTTCTTTGAGACGGGGCCTTGGGATTTATGATTGAGTCCACTGTGAATATTTCCATGATGCTGGTTAACGTGAACGCAGAGGAGTTAGGTGTGTTTGTGCAGGTGCTGAGAGAGAGAGAGAAAGAGAAAGAGAGAGAGAGAGAAAGAGAAAGAGAAACACACATAAGAGCCCAAAACGATCACTCTTATTTCCCTGAGGCAGAAAACA
Source organism: Megalops cyprinoides (assembly GCF_013368585.1). Taxonomy (NCBI): domain Eukaryota; kingdom Metazoa; phylum Chordata; class Actinopteri; order Elopiformes; family Megalopidae; genus Megalops; species Megalops cyprinoides. Next base: position 1,315,507 of record NC_050601.1, on the reverse strand, counting down.
AGGATGTGTGTGGGGGGGGGAGCTGTGTGTGTGTATGTGTGTGTGTGTGTGAGTGTGTGTGTTTGTGTGTGTTCTTGGTTTTCTGCCTCCCTTTCTGGGGGAATGCCCATTTTGTTTGTTGAATGATACTGAAGGGGTTTGCAGAAGCAGCGAGGATGAGGCACTGAGATGTCGTGACAGCATGGGCTCACTCGAAGGCAAGGTCATCCTTTTAGCTGTGGGGTTTTTAGCCTTAGATGTGCCGCTTTTAGTGATGATACAGCCTTTAAGCAGTGTGGCTGGGGGGGGGGGGGGGGGGGGGGAAGGGGGGCTTTTAAACTGTGTTTAGAAGTTTAAGAAGGTTTACAAGCTGCATAAAAAGAGTTCGTAGAGTAAACAGCCTATTGTAAAATGCACTCATACTGTAGTAAAAAGCATGAGTGTGGCCTAAAGGCTCTTGGGAAGCACTTTTCCCAGGATGCAAAGCATCTTCTTTTTCAGTATGATGAGAGGAAAGTAGAAAGAGCAGTGGTGAGGTTTATTTGTGAAGAGCAGTGAGCTCTGCATCAACTGCTCCATCCAGGGCCTCTCACAAGAGCTTATAGACATGTCGGTGCTGGGAAACTGTTCTAACGGCTGCCTAGCAGACAGCAGTACAATGTGTTACACTGAAACACTGAAATATATCCCCAAATTTAAGGCTTATAAGTCGGCACATCCAGATGGGGAATCTGCAAGGGCTCTGCAGAGTCGTTTATAAACCTCAAAAAATCTTTACACGCATTGGTGTAATACCAGTGCGCAAGGATGTGCTGATCCAGGGAACCACAGACCAGCATGTGTCTCGTGCAGAAGATTGAGCTCCTGCCCCCGGGGATGGGTTGTTCCTGGGTAAAAGGAGCATAATAAGAGGTAGCTAGCGTGGAATCTGCAGGTCGAGATCTTGCTGAACAAACCTAGATTTCGGGGGGAAATTTTTAACTCCTGTTGAGCCTGATATATTATGAATTTGAATTTTGCCAAAGTAGCATTTGAGTGACTGATTATCAGAGTGAACTGTGAAATACTGTATCTCCAACATTTATAATGTCATTTAAAATTGGCTCTGGTGCAGAAAATAAAGGCTAAGATGTGGCGTCTGAGTGAGGTGTTGTTGGAAGTGGAGTTTGGTAGGGATTGGTGAGTTGGACCTCTGCTATTGTTGATTCAAATAAATGACAATGACGAGGATGTTACCAACGTAGCCAGTGAATAACAAATTTAAGGGTTGAAGCAAAATGTTTGGGAGTTACTGAAGTAATTCTGGAAGATTTACATAGAAACCAGAATGGGACAGATACCTGCTAAATGAAATTTAACATTGGAAAGTTCTCCAATGTTAATTTCAATTTAAAAATTAAATGTTAAATTTAAATTTAAATAATGTTGTTAATATTAAGAATTTATAGAATGGGAGGCACAAAATCAGGATGTGCAGAAGATGGAAAAGGATTAGGTGTAGTGGTTGAACCAGATATTGCTCCAGGCTAATGTAAAGGAGAAGAGGATGCTCGTGTGTATGTATATGTATGTGCATGTGTAGATGTGTGTAATGTGTGTGTGTGTGTTTAAATGTCTGTGTGTGTGTGTGCACATGCGTTCCTGTGTGCGTGCGTGCGTGTGTGTGCCACCTGACTCCAGTATCATCTCAGACTGAGACAAGATTTGAATATTTAGACCAATTGATGTAAACAAGAGGGAAAAGTCCTTTAGGCCTTTTCATGACTGGTTTGTTTAAAAGAGTGAGATGGAAAAGAACGTGTGCCTTTTTACTGTATTGGACTGTGTCCTGGTGACTGAGAGGGTGGCACGTTTGGAACATACTGTAAATATGCAAAAATAATCCAAAACACTCAACCAATGGATCAGCCAGCCAGTTATACAGACAGACAAACAGAAAATGAACCTAACCTGAAATTTACCTGAAACCTGAAACATTAACATACCAAAATCACTCACAAAAATGACAATTAAGCAGCAGTTCTCAGAAACAGCACACTACAAAGAATTTAAAAAAGATTAGAAACAATAATTATATTAGTGCTGCCAGCTCAAAATCACAAAGTAAAGGCTTGTTCTCCTGCCCATAAGGGTTTTGTTGAATTTAAAGAGAGAGAGAGACGGCAGGAGAAATAAATGGAGGGCAAGAGAGAGAGGGAAACTGAAAACAGGGAAGGTTTCAGGAGTCAATACTAATATGTTTGTCGGAAATTTACAGAGACGTCTGGCGCTATGGTCAGATGTTTAGGCTGTCTAATTGGCCTTGGTCAGTAATGCGGGTGAGTGTGAGTGTGTGTGTGTGTGCGTGTGTGTGTGCGTGTATGTGTGTGTGCGTGTGTGTGAGTGTGTGTGTGTGTGTGTGTATGTGTGTGTGTGTGTATGTGTGTGTGTGTGTGTGTGTGTGTGTGTGTACGTGTGTGTGTGTGTGTGTGTGTGTACGTGTGTGTGTGTGTGTGTGTGTGCGTGTGTCTGCAGAGAGAGAGGAAGGTGGAGGGAGGGAGAGTGAATGGAGAGGAAGGTGCCAGATGGGAAGAGGAAGGAGAGAGAGGGAGAAAGAGGAGTGGAAAGAGAAGAAAAACACCCCAAGCATGGGAGAGAGCATCCGGAGTGCCTTAATTAAGACTGATAATTAAGTTGGGATTTTTTCTCTCTCTCGGTGAATGAGTGGAAACACCCCCTCTGTGTTTCCACTCATTCATTCATCCTGACTGACACACCGTATTATGATTACTGACCGCTACTGACCACAATATGAACACAACTGACCACAACACAACCACTGCAACATTATCATTGGACTGCAACACAACACACAACTGCTGCCTATAGCATGGTCATCAGTGCTCACTGAGAGGGAGGGAGAGAGAGGGAGGGAGAGAGAGGGAGAGCGAGAGAGAGAGAGAGAGAGAGAGAGAGAGAGAGAGAGAGAGAGAGAGAGAGAGAGAGAGAGAGAGGGAGAGGGGGGGAGGAAGAGGGAGGGGGGGAGGAAGAGGGAGGGGGGGAGGGAGAGAGAGAGAGAGAGAGAGAGAGAGAGAGAGAGAGAGAGAGAGAGAGAGAGAGAGCGAGAGAGAGAGAGGGAGGGAGGGAGGGAGGGAGGGAGGGAGGGAGAGAGAGAGAGAGAGAGAGAGAGAGAGAGAGAGAGAGAGAGAGGGAGGGAGAGAGGGAGAGAGAGAGAGAGAGAGAGAGAGAGAGAGAGAGAGAGAGAGAGAGAGAGAGAGAGAGAGAGGGAGGGAGGGAGGGGGGGGAGGAAGGGAAAGGTAGAAGCAGACAGATGCAGATTCACCTGAGCTCCGGCTCCGTAGGTGTGGTTATCCGGTGAGGGATTAACATCGTTTGAACGCAGCTAAGCCCCAGCTCTGCTCACATGGACAGAGATTCCTCACTATGAATCATAATCCAAACGACCCCAGCAGCACCCAGCAGAGGACCACTTTCCTCTGAGGCTCTTCCTCGGGTCTCACCTGGGTCGTCTCTCTGCAGGACGGGTGTGGGGGCTGGAGCAGACGTGGGGGGTGTCTGTTTTCAGAAGACACTGCAGCAGCCCCCCCCCCCCATTCCCTTTATCTCCATCTGAATCTCCCCCAAATCCAGATTCAGCTTCAGATGACACCTGAGAAGACAGTGATGCTAAAGCAATTACCTCTCCCTCCCTTTATAGTATTTAAATTAAAACAATGAGTAATAAATTAACCAGGATTATTAAGGACTATTAATACACATAAAACAGGTAATAAAATAAAAACCAACCAAATAAATAAATGGTGATTCTGAACCTTGGTGATTGTTTCAGCGGTCGTCCCTCACGCCACAGCAGGAGGCCTGGGCTGCAGATAAAAGCTGCTATGGGGTTCCACCTCTCCCTGAAAGGGACTGGACCTCCAGCCATTGCTCCACAATTTGGGGGATTTTTGTTCTTAAATTTGATTATTTAAAGTTGCCCATGGCAGTTTCATAGGGAATGAGGCTCTGTCTCAGCCTCTCTCTCAGGGGAGAGCGAGCACAGCCTGTCTTCCCTGTGCAGCCAAGTCTGCCTGTGACGGCCTTCTCTCTCCTCCTCCTCCCTCTCTCTCTCTCTCCTCCTTCCTCTCTCTCCTCCTTCTCCCCCTCTTTCTCTCTCTCCCCTCTCTGTCTCTCTCTCTCTCTCTCTCCCTCTCTCCCTCTCTCCCTCTCTCTCCCTCTCTCTCTCTCCCTCCCTCTCTCCCCCTCTCTGCGTGGATGTGGTTTTCTCAATATTGGCAGTAGAAGATGGATTGGAGGATGATGTATTTGACAGGACGGACGGAGAGTGATGGATGGGGTGATGAGATTAATGCAGTGCTGAGGTGTTTGTGTCCGTGTGGACGACTGGCAGAGAGATGGATCAAATGGACCAGCAGATAACACTAATCCAGCCCCATAATGCACCCCCACTCCAAGGAAGGGTGGGAGAGTAAAAATGTCTGCATACTGAGGGTGTATGGGACAGGGGTGTGAGGGACCGTGGGCTTAGGGTATAGGGGACCGTGGGGTTAGGGTATGGGGGACCATGGGGTTAGGGTATAGGGGACAGGGGTGTGAGGGACCGTGGGGTTAGGGTATAGGGGACAGGGGTATGAGGGACCGTGGGGTTAGGGTATAGGGGACACTGATGGAATGCAGTGCATTGTGGGAAACACTGCCACAATGGGGGGGGGGGGGGGGGGGGGGTGCTGTCATCAAGCACACAACCTCAGAGACAACGCCATCTGCTACTCTACGCACCCCAGAACTACAGCCCCCCCTATTGTATACACCTCATCACTACACCCCCCCCCCCCACTCTACACAGGTTTCAGTCAGTGTGGGCGGAGCTCAGCTCTCTACCTTTCAACTGCTAATCTTCCTGAAGCTGTTTTTGCCTGTTTTGCATGATTGACACATGTTTAAATAGTGATCACCCACCTGCAGCTCATTCCCTTTTCATTCCGTTGTGTCTTATATGGTGGCATTAGCTTTTCCTTCTCATGCGTCAGTCATAGAGAGATAAAGAAGGCTTCTCAATGGTCATTGCTTCACAGAGAATCGATGAAGTAGAATATTAACCTGCATCAGCAGCCCTGACGGCCACTGCAGTACCCCCGGACTAACGTCTCGCTGCGGCCTGGGCACTTCTGCCACGAGGAAGCGAATACAGGAAATAAATATGCAGTAATTCCCGTTACTTTGGTTTCCCTTTCTGTTAATGATCATGTGCCTGTTTTTTAAAGTTTTGTTTAAAAACACTTACCTGCTCTAAGCTGATCATTTACCTCAAATAAGGAGCAAAGAGAAGGTAATGATGTTTTATTGTGAATATGATAAATAATAGCTATGCATATTTCAAAATGGGTCTGCATTGTGTACATTCATACACTATACATTATTTTATCTGAAACATTTTGTCAATAGGAAGTGGGAGATGTTTGGCCTGCCAGCACTGGTTTGGTGCCCCCCAGGAAAAACTAACTGAAGAGTCCTGCCTACACAGTCAGTTACAGGTGGATGATGATTATTTAAACTGGCATGAAACACCTCTCACCTCGCTCAGAGCATCACTTAGTGCATTTACTCTAACAGGAAATGCAGCTAGCAGGCTGCCTGGCCGATAAATGAGGTCCATCCAAAAGATGGACCTCATTTTATTAAAGATTTGGGGTGACACTGTCGGCTCCTGTCTGACCCTTCCTACAGCTGCTCATTACCCGTCCACCTCTGCCACAAACACAGCGAAACGCAGTCTGCACCCACAAATCAGCCAACCGCTCAGGCACAAGCAGAGCACCAAATGGAACAACTACCTATACATGTTACTAGCAGGGGGGTTATTAATCACTGAAAACACCACAGTTACGTGAATGAGGTTTAAAAGATATCAAGAAGTTATCACAACTTGGAAATATGTCATATTACATCCTGGAGTGATTTCTGGTGATAAATACAGCAAATGCATCCTGAAAGTCTTCTAGCACTTAGATAAGTGCCTGGAAAGGTACATTCAGGTTTCCTAGACTCCCTGGCTAACGGCCAGAAAGACCTTTGTGATGGAATATGTCCCGGAAAGGTACAGCATCACAGAAGAGAAGTGTGCCAAGAATGGCGAATTAAATCTGCTTTAAGTTGCTCCCTCATTGCCTTGCTGATAATGTTTCGTCCGGGGTGAAGAGCCCAGTGAAACGAATGAGATAGTGAACAGCAATCATAAGGCCTGCTGTCTGTAGTGCCCTAAACACACAAACACACCACACACACTGCATAGGCACAAGCACCAGTTCCATACATAGTGCTGAGATCACAGAGCCTTCACTAAGCCCTGGCAGAAGGATCTCTCTCTCTCAGGTAATGGCAGTGATGATGTTGCATGAATGAGTGTGCAGGGGTGGTTAACATGTGACAGACCCCCCCTCCCCATCTCACTGTGTGGAGCCCAGGAAATGCCCCGTGTGGCAAAAAACACTGACAGTCAGGTGACTGCTATGTGAAAACATATGAAACAAATGCAAAAACACATTAGAAAAGTATGCATGCATATACACGCTCACATCTTTCTGTGAGA
>NC_050601.1:1301439-1303939 GCF_013368585.1 Megalops cyprinoides | reverse complement strand
AGACAGCTCCACTTTTCCTCCCTCTCTCTCTCCCTCTCTCCCTCCCCCCGTCTCTCCTGCCTGAGGGAGAAACAGAGAAACAGAGAAAGCGCTGAACCCTGTTGGCCTCTGATCTCTCCCTCTCCCTCCCTCTCTCCATCCCTTCAACTCTCTCCGTCTCATCTCTGTCTCTCTGCCTAGTTTATCACACACCCAGGGGGTACGCTCCATCTCTCTCAGACCCTCTTGTGTGTGTGTGTGTGTAACACTGTGTGTGTGTGTGTGTGTGTGTGTGTGTGTGTGTGTGTGTGTGAGAGAGAATGGGGAGGAAAGCTCAAACAGCAGGACATCTAGGAGAAATCCCAGGATGTGAGAAATGGCAGTGATTTAGAGTCCTGATCTGAGTGCAGTTTTCCTGTGTCTCCCGCAGTTTCTGACCATCGCATGTGCTGTTAGAGTATGAGTATGAGAGTATGAAAGCTCACCTGTGCAGTGGGTCCGGCACGCTCACAGAGACCATGCGTGTCAGAGAGACCATGCGTGTCAGAGAGACCATGCGTGTCAGAGGGAACACGCGTGTGTGAGAGGGAACACGGATGTGTGAGAGGGAACACACATGTGTGAGAGGGAACACGCGTGTGTGAGAGGGAACACGCGTGTCGGGCTTGTTGCGGTCGGAGGGAGCACGCGTGTCGGGCTTGTTGCGGTCGGAGGGAACACGCATGTCGGGCTTGTTGCGGTCGGAGGGAGCATGTGTGTCCGTGGATCCAGGGCAACAGCCAGTGCCACTCTGTCCTTTCCTGGGTGGGGCTGATGGTGGGAGAGTGCTGAGTACAGCCACACACCCCTCCAGGGGGCTAACCAAACTGCAGGAAACAGGAACCGGGCCAAGTCCAGACTGCTGCGCTTTGGAGGGGTTCAATACACCTCCCTTTGCCAACTGCTGTGTGCACAAACAGCAGTTTCTCTCCAGCATCAGAGCGTTTCACCGTGTGTGTGTGTGTGTCAGAGTGCATGGGTCTGTCTCTCCATCTGTCTGTCTTTCTGTCCATCTTTGTATTTCTCTCTGTGCACCGCTGGACACACTCAGACAGCTGAATGGATCAGCAGCAGCCCCGAGGCTCTGCCAAAGACTGTCCTGCTGGGCTGAGAACAGGTGCAGCGGGGTGCTTATGCCCCTGCCAAATACAGTCCTGTGGCTCCCAGTGGGCATGTGCAGGGTGTCTGCTCTCTGCTGCGTCTCAATGTGGCACATCCTGGGGGAAAGAATATGCTACTTCTGCCCTGACCGCTGGAGAGGAGGAGGGAGGGCAGAGGAAAGAAGAGAGGGGGGGGGGGGGAGAGATGAACAGAGGGAGGGAGACAGAGAGGTGTAGACCATGCATACATGGTTCAGAACCTCAGTGAGTGTGTTAAACCATGTTATGCCGCCTTGTGCTTCCCTCTGTCCCTCTGTCCCCCCCCAGGGAGGATGGAGAGAGAGGGGGAGAGAGAGGGAGAGAGAAGGAGAAAGAGGGAGAGAGAGAGAGAGGGAGGGTGAGAGAGAGAGGGTAGGATGTATATGAAGGCCAGGCATGGACAGGTTGACACATCATCCTTTTCATGCTTTTCACTAGGATCCAATCAGAACAGCGTGTGGACCGCTGCTGGCCAATCAGAGCCATCGCTGTGAGCGCACAGTGCTCAGAGCTGGCCTGGCCAGTGTGGCTGCTGCTCTTACAGGAAGTGTTCGGGTGGTAGCTTCACGGACCTTTAGTGTACAGATCCGACGGCGCGCTCTGAAATCTGTCTCTGCCGCTACGGCTACCTGCAGCCTGATTGGCTGGCTCTCTGTGAACATTCATGAAACAGACAGCAGAGGACAGCAGAGGAAACTGCCCCAGAACACAGCAGCTGAATATCTGAGCATGTTAGCCGGAATACCTGTGCTAGCGATCTGCTACAGCAGGAAGTGATGTCACAGCGGGCAGGCCAATGAGATGTCCAGGGAGAACGGCCACTGTGGTTTCAACAGCTGAACACGGTCAACACTACACACGAATTTGTACTAATGTAAGGCTTCTCTTATTATTATAAATATATTTTGGGGTATCTACATATTCAGCAGTGTGGGGCACAGTGTAACATATTCAGCAGTAAGAAGAACAGTTTAGAACATTCCTTGTTTTACCCTGTCCTTCACTGACTGGTAGACAGGGTAGTTGGTGGTCACTGGTTTCCTACTGTAGAGCAGATGTGAAAGCGATTCAGTGGGATTATTCGGACGGTCAGTGGAGAGTGGATGTTGGGGTTTCGTGCTGCTGGTGGTGTAGAGCTGCATGGGCTGGGCCTTACTGCGGGTCTGCAGGGTGGGACTGCCGTGCATAGCCTGGGCTCGGTCAGCAGGACTGATCTGGAGACAGGCTGAGAGAGCCAACGCTCTTTAACATTCTGTGTCAGACTTGGGTGCCAGGACTGATCTGGAGACAGGCTGAGAGAGCCAGTGCTGTTTAACATTCTGTGTCGGCCAAAAATGAAGAGG
>NC_050601.1:1291439-1296439 GCF_013368585.1 Megalops cyprinoides | reverse complement strand
TGTGAGAGCAGTGTGTAGTGTGTGAGAGAGAAGTGTGCTGAGTGTGTTGTGTGTGTGAAAGCAGTGTGTAGTGTGCTGTGTGTGTGAGAGCAGTGTGTAGTGTGCTGTGTGTGTGAGAGCAGTGTGTAGTGTGTGAGAGAGAAGTGTGCTGAGTGTGTTGTGTGTGTGAGAGCAGTGTGTAGTGTGTGAGAGAGCAGTGTGCTGAGTGTGTTGTGTGTGTGAGAGCAGTGTGTAGTGTGTATGAGAGCAGTTTATAGTGTGTGTGAGAGCAGTGTGTAGTGTGTGTGAGAGCAGTGTGTAGTGTGCTGTGTGTGTGAGAGCAGTGTGTAGTGTGCTGTGTGTGTGAGAGCAGTGTGTAGTGTGTATGAGAGCAGTTTATAGTGTGTGTGAGAGCAGTGTGTAGTGTGTGTGACAGCAGTGTGTAGTGTGTTGTGTGGGCCCTCGTTGTTACTTTGTCCTTCTTCTCCGGCGTGATGCTCATTTTCTGTAGCACTGGTTGTTCTGTTGCTCCGGTTGCTTCTGCGATATGAATTTTAATGTCTCTCCCCTCTGACCTTGTAAGCTGCTCTGCAGAAGACAGAGTTACTAAAAATGCATGAATTATGAGAGTCCTGTGGATGTCATTGTTTATATGAGAGTCTAGCTGTGAGTCTGCGTTAACTGTTGATTCAAGTGTACTGTAAATGTGTGTTTAAATAGTGTGAATGAGTGTGTTTGTATGTATATAAGTATATGGGTGTTAGTCTGTGTATATGTGTGTTTGTATATGAGAGTGAGCATGTGTGTATGTGTTTGTGAGTGCGAGTGGGTGTATTTGTGAGTAGGTTTGTGAGGGTCAGTGTAGGGCAGCAGTGTAGCATAGTGGTAAGGAGCACTCATAACTAAAAAATTGCCAGTTTGATACCCTGCTGGGGTACTGCTGTTCTGCCCTTGGTAGATGTTATCCATTTATACAGCTGGATATTTACTGAGACAATTGTGGGTTAAGTACATTGCCCAAGGGTACCCCAGTGGGGGATTGAACCAGCAACCTTTTGGTTATTAGTCCTACTACACTGCCACCCACATTATTGCTTGTGGAGTGTTGACATGGTTACTTTCACAGTGCATTTACTCTGGATAGCGCAGCCATGATGTTGTGGTACACCTGCCTTATTTTACTCAGATCCATGTTGGTGTCGTTCAGCAGAATTTGGCCATAAACCCACTGCTGACAGGGAAGAGGTGTCTGCATGAGGTGTCCAGTTCTGCTGTGCCTTGGCCTGCCTGCATTGCTCCTAAAGAGCACACACTCTCACAAAAAACACATGCTTCCTCATTAAGCTGAAATCCCTGCTTTGGTATCTCCCTCAGGAGCTGCCAAATTGCAGAGTAACATCAGCCCTTAAGATCACCACAGTCAGATGAGTGAAATTATGCCATATTCCATGGTTGATGTAACACAGTAAGCTTGAGTTTGTCTTTGCAGATGGATGGGAGTGGATCGCACACTAGCGGTGTAGCGGGCAGCGGTAAATTTGGCAGGGTCTGTTAGAGCACTGCTAGTCTTTCAGTGTGTGTTTGTAAGGGTGATGCAGACCCACTTTCGGCTTATCAATCCCACTCTTACGAAAAGGTCCCAATTTCTCTGCTCTTCACTGCCACTCTGAGGAAGGTTAATAAAACCAGATATAAAAAAAACCCCTCCCCACCCCCACGTGCGCACACACACACACACACACACGCACGCACGCACACACACACACACACACACATACACACGCATACAAAGCGCAGACACAGTTTAGCACTAACATACAGAGTTGGAACAGGAGTAAAGTGCAGGAGTTCAGACTGTCTCACGTGTAATTCTGCAGCTTGGATGCAGCCTCTGCGTTCGCGTGTGTTTTATTTGCGGATTTTCAGATGCTTTTATGGCTCTGCAGTCATACCTGCTGGATAAAGCTTACCTGGGCAGCAAACCGATTCTGCTACGATGTTATAGATGAAGGGTCCTTTTGTGAGACAGCACTCCAGTATGTCAGTATATGAATGTTTTAATCATTTGAATTGATTTTAAATATGGATATCCCACAGGGCTTTGACCTGTTCCCTGTCCTCTGATATACAGAAATGAAAGCTTATGCAATCATAATGGTCTTACTCTGATTAAACAGGCTGATGGGGAAACATTAGTAGGTCTGAGAATATGGCACCTTTAACCCTGTTCATTTAACTGTAGCAGCCTGCTTTGATCAGAGCTCTGAAAGTCATGTCTTAGAATGAAGGGATAAGACCCGGAGCAAGTGTAGACATCCTTTTTAAAGAAATGAAAGGTTTCAATGTTAGGAGGTTTTGTAGTATGCCTACAACTGTCTTGAGATAGGGCTGCAATTTAATTCTCTGTCTTTGTCAAAAACAAAACAAAACTTTCCAGAGTTCTTCATTAGGAAGATCAAGTATTTAAACCACATCAGTCAGAACCAGGCGGCCACAATTAACAGACCTCTGCTGGACCTCAAACAGATCTGTACTTTACCTCTAACAGACCTCTGCTGGACCTCAAACAGATCTGTACTGTACCTCTAACAGATCTCTGCTATACCTCTAAATGATCTTTTCTGTACCCCTAACAGATCTGTGTTTCCAAGCAATTAACAGTAAATCACCCCAGATGATGATCCTACACAACCTTTGAATCTGCCTATGAACTTTGTAATTTGTAGGATTTTTAACAATGCAGAGGTCATTTCTCCTTCCCTCTCTCTACCTCCCTCCATTTCCCTCTACCCCCCCCCCCCCCCCCCCCCCCCCGAGACTCTGTCCTGCTTTTCTCTCTCTTTTGGAGGCTGCTGTGTTCACTTCAAAGGCTCCTGGCTGTGGGTTACAGATGAGAGAGGCAGTATGAGGCGTCAGCTAAATGGATGCGCTTTGAATAGCCATCGAGAGAAAGGGGGCTGGCGGGTGTTCTTCCACAGGGGTCTTTGAAGCGCTGTGTGCATTCATCGTGTGTGTGTGTGTGTGTGTGTGTGTGTGCGTGTGTGTTTGCGAGTGTGTATGTGTGTGTGTGTGTGTGTGTGTGTGTGTGTGTATGTGTGTGTGTGTGTGTGTGTGTGTGTGTGTGTGTTTGCGAGTGTGTATGTGTGTGTGTGTGTGTGTGTGTGTGTGTGTGTGTGTGTGTGTGTGTGTGTGTGTGTGTATGTGTGTGTGTTTGCGAGTGTGTGTGTGTGTGTGATGTTTCTGTCCTCTGTTTTGATGAGCTGAATGTGTATTTCACAACTTGGATTGTTGTTTCACAGCCTGAATGCATTTATTGAATCTGACATGGCAGTAAAAGGCACTTGTGGAATTTCATGTCTTCGCTGCTTGCTACCCACAATGAACCTGATGAGTGCCTTTGATTTCTGTGGTAACAGTAGTAAGATTTGTGCCTAATTATTCTATGGTCAGCTGCTTAAGGAAGTACCTGCCCTGAATGTTGCATGCCACGATTTGAAACACTGAATTTCAAGAATGAATTTGACAACCAAATCTGAAATCTGGGCGCAGGTATTACAGGGGCGATCCTTGCTGGACTCCTCACACTCTGGCTTCTAGCTTTGAGATGAATGTGCCAGGGCGCCCCCTAGCGGCAGCCACTGCATGCGACATTAATGAGTCCTCTGGGGACAGGAAGGGTGTCATTTGCTGTGAGCAGGAGTGGGGCCTATTCCTCCCCTCACAAACAGTGACCTCTCCATAATATATATAGACCACTCCCCCATAAATATAGACAACTCCATAAGTGATACAGACCACCCCTGGAAGCTGTCTGGGCTCTCCATGGGGAAAGGCAGCCTGTGTCACACAATTGCTTTATACTCAGAAGGTCATGAGTTCTCATGGCACATAAAAGCTACATTACTTTAGAAAGGATCCATCCCTTTACTGTGTACCTCTCTCCATCCCTCCATCACACCCTCTCTCCCCAGGTGATTCTCCCTGCTTCTCTCTCCACCCTCAGGCTTTAATTACTGCATTTGGAAAATGAGTCAAATCCAATCAGTCTTTTCCCCCAGCTCTTAATTACTGACCCGATATAGCAGCACCAGTCAGACCTACTGGACACCATCTGCCCTGGAGGCTTTTTCCCTTCCTGTGCTCATATGTGCGTGTGTGTGTGTGTGTGCGTGTGTGTGTGTGTGTGTGTGTGCGTGCATGAGTGTGTGTGTGTGTGTGCATATGTATATGATCGTGTTTAGAGAAAATGATCACAGAATGATCATGTTTACATTGAGCCTATTGGCTATTGAGAGAAATTTAGCATATAGTGTGCTTTTTAGCACAGTGAGAGAGTAGTATTGGGCTAGTGTGTGGAGTTTAGCAGGAGCGTGTGGAGTTTAGCAGGAGCGTGTGAAGTGTAGCAGGAGTGTGTGGAGTTTAGCAGGAGCGTGTGGAGTTTAGCAGGAGCGTGTGAAGTGTAGCAGGAGTGTGTGGAGTGTAGCAGGAGTGTGTGGAGTTTAGCAGGAGCGTGTGGAGTGTAGCAGGAGCGAGTGTAGCAGGAGCGTGTGGAGTGTAATAGGAGCGTGTGGAGTGTAACAGGAGCGTGTGTGGTGATCGAGCTTGTGTATGCAGAATGAGCGTGTGCAGTGTGTGGAGTGTAGCTGGAGTGTGTGGAGCAGGAGCGTGTGGAGTGTAGCAGGAGCGTGTGCGGTGTAGCAGGAGCGCGTGCGGTGAACGAGCCTGTGCATGCAGACTGAGCGTGTGCAGTGTGTGGAGTGTAGCTGGAGTGTGTGGAGCAGGAGCGTGTGCGGTATAGCAGGAGCGTGTGTGGTGAACGAGCCTGTGCATGCAGACTGAGCGTGTGCAGTGTGTGCTGGTTGGGGGAGCTCTCTTCCTGCTGTCAGGATCAGTTCTGCACTCTTGTTTTCAGTGTTTAATGGTTTAATTAGCAGGCTGCTGTATGGAGCTGTGAGCTCTCTCTGCGGGGGAGCAGGCAGACGGGGGCAGAGCAGGGCTCCACACTGACACTACACTAATCT
>NC_050601.1:1283939-1286439 GCF_013368585.1 Megalops cyprinoides | reverse complement strand
CAGGTGAGGGGACGCCCTATGCAGTGATGGAGAGTCCAATTCGTTAGAAGCTACAGGGAAACAGGAGCAGCCAATCAGAGCAGCTCTCCTTCCAGATCCACCCTGCTTCCCTCCAGGAAGAGAAAAGGGCACAAACAGGATTCAATCAGAGGTGGCAGCTGAAGTGTCCATTATAAATTGATTGGTCCATGAGAGAGCGCAGCCATTCTCTCTGGCTGCTTGCTCCTCCCCTCCAGTTGCTGTGGAAGGGGGCGTGTCTGTGGGCTTTGCTGGCTTAGTGATTGGCAGGTGGGAAGAAGAGGGCAATGGAGGGTTGGAGTAGTTTGGTCCAGTGGTTCACACACTGAAACCAATGTGCTCACTGCGTGTGGCACTGAAAGCTGCCTTCGTGAGCTGACTCTGGGGCTTGTCATCTGGAGATTAGGAGACACAGAGCTCTGGATTTTTATCTCACTGCTATACCAAGCAGTGAGATAAAAATCACAAGACGCATAACTCAGGATTTCAACATAATGAAGTATTTTAGAGTTTCACCTGAAGTTGTGAGTTCTGTTTCTGTGAAAGAGTGAATGGGAGAGAGAGAAAGGGTCTGTGCACAGCCCCCTTTTCATACGCACCCCTCCGTTAGCCTGGCTAATTAACGAGGGAATGACTGACTCACATCCTGCAGCTGTGGAGCAGAGGGGTCTGGGGGTCAGTGCCGTGATCACAGGGGTCACAGGTCAGACAGGGAGCTAACCCCAGAATCTCCTTCTCTCACAGGACGAGAGCCACCAGGAACTCAGCCTACACCCTAATGTTCTGTCTCTTTCTCCTTTTCACTGTCTCTCTTTGCATCTATCCCTTTATCTCTATCTCTCTCTAACCCTCTGCTCTACTCTCCATCTCTCTCTTCCTCTCTTCCCCTCTGTGTGTGTGTTTGAGTAAAGGCTGTGCTTCCTGTCTCCTGTGTGTGTGTGTTTGAGTAAAGGCTGTGCTTCCTCTCTCCTGTGTGTGTGAGTAAAGGCTGTGCTTCCTCTCTCCTCTGTGTGTGAGTAAAGGCTGTGCTTCCTCTCTCCTCTGTGTGTTTGAGTAAAGGCTGTGCTTCCTCTCTCCTGTGTGTGTGAGTAAAGGCTGTGCTTCCTCTCTCCTCTGTGTGTGAGTAAAGGCTGTGCTTCCTCTCTCCTCTGTGTGTGAGTAAAGGCTGTGCTTCCTCTCTCCTCTGTGTGTGAGTAAAGGCTGTGCTTCCTCTCTCCTCTGTGTGTGAGTAAAGGCTGTGCTTCCTCTCTCCTGTGTGTGTGTGTTTGAGTAAAGGCTGTGCTTCCTCTCTCCTCTGTGTGTGTGTGTTTGAGTAAAGGCTGTGCTTCCTCTCTCCTCTGTGTGTGAGTAAAGGCTGTGCTTCCTCTCTCCTCTGTGTGTGTGTTTGAGTAAAGGCTGTGCTTCCTCTCTCCTCTGTGTGTGTGTTTGAGTAAAGGCTGTGCTTCCTCTCTCCTCTGTGTGTGTGTTTGAGTAAAGGCTGTGCTTCCTCTCTCCTGTGTGTGTGTGTTTGAGTAAAGGCTGTGCTTCCTCTCTCCTCTGTGTGTGTGTGTTTGAGTAAAGGCTGTGCTTCCTCTCTCCTCTGTGTGTGAGTAAAGGCTGTGCTTCCTCTCTCCTCTGTGTGTGAGTAAAGGCTGTGCTTCCTCTCTCCTCTGTGTGTGTGTGTTTGAGTAAAGGCTGTGCTTCCTCTCTCCTCTGTGTGTGAGTAAAGGCTGTGCTTCCTCTCTCCTCTGTGTGTGTGTTTGAGTAAAGGCTGTGCTTCCTCTCTCCTCTGTGTGTGTGTGTGAGTAAAGGCTGTGCTTCCTCTCTCCTCTGTGTGTGAGTAAAGGCTGTGCTTCCTCTCTCCTGTGTGTGGGTAGGTGCAGGAGGTCTTCTCTCAGAGATGTCAGTTCTTTTGAAGAAGGGTTGTGATGTGCCAGGGCAGTGAGTGTTCAGTGGGCTAAATGCCGTCCCCTCCTGTGTCCATTGTGGCCCAGAATTCTGGTATTCTGTTTTGGCCTGGACACTCACTTCTGCAGTGACACATCCAAGATACAAACGAAACAGACATTTGTTATGACAAAGTCAGGACACGCCCCACATGGTGAGAACTCATAGGAGAAAGGAGCTCTGTGCTGTCAGTCAGGGGAGGGGGAGGGGTTTGTGTTGCTAAGCGCTGTACTGTCTGTCAGAGGAGAGGGAGGGGTTTGTGTTGCTAAGCGCTGTGCTGTCTGTCAGAGGAGGGGGAGGGGTTTGTGTTGCTAAGCGCTGTGCTGTCAGTCATTTCACCATATTCCTTTGTCTTCTCACCCCTCCTCTTTCTCTCTCTTCCTTCCTTTTCAGCTGTGGAAGATTCTAACCTAACGTTTCTCTCCCTTACCAGAGGTGGATGGAGAGATTACGGAGTGAAACACGGGGGGGGGGGGGGGGGAGTGTTGGTTTGGGGGGATGGGGGGGGTTGTTTTGTGAGGTGGAAAAGAGGGGCTATGTGTTTATGTAGATATGA
>NC_050601.1:1256439-1266439 GCF_013368585.1 Megalops cyprinoides | reverse complement strand
GCAGCCGCACCTCCACCACCAGCTCCCACGGCTCGCTGAAGAGCTCCGCCCTGCGGGCCAACAACCGCTACTACACAGGCAGCCAGGCACGCCACGCCTCCGCCCACAGACAGGTAAACCCTGCACCTGCTCTACACACAGGCAAACCCTGCACCTGCTCTACACACAGACAGGTAAACCCTGCACCTGCTCTACACACAGACAGGTAAACCCTGCACCTGCTCTACACACAGGCAAACCCTGCACCTGCTCTACACACAGACAGGCAAACCCTGCACCTGCTCTACACACAGACAGGCAAACTCTGCACCTGCTCTACACACAGACAGGTACAGACTGGCTCAAGGATGTCTCTAACGAAGCCATCTCCTCTCCCACTGCGCCGGCGTCTCACCTGGTTGGTCTTTGCGTTTCAGAGTCGCATTCGCAGGATGTGGAATGACACTGTACGCAAGCAGACAGAATCATCCTTCATGGCTGCAGACATGAATAACACCCCTACATTAAACCGTGGTGAGTTCCAACTCCTCACACCATCTCTCTCACACACAGAGATACAGACACACTCACACACAAACATATGCACACCATCTCTCACACTCTCACACACACACTCTCACCTCTCACACACTCACACAGAATCCCTCCTGCTGCGTGTGATGGGGGGGCGTTGGTTTAGGTTGCAGTATCAGCTGAGAGCACAGGGCACTCAGAGAGCTCCATCAGCAGCCTCTTCTTATGCTAATCTGACTCATTTTGTTTTTAATGAACTGATTGCAGCGCGCGAGTCAGGGGTAATTAGCCTAATATGGGAGACTGACAGGAGCGTCTGCTGCTCCGCAGGGAGGGAGGGGAGGGCTGGGGCTGCTGGAGTAGATATGCCACCCAGCCCCGGTGCTGCAGGCCACAGGAATCCCAGCTCATTTCTGATAAAGCCTTTCTGGGGGGGTTTTCTACTTTCTCCCCAGACAAAAGAACAGTAGACACAATTGAGTGAAAGGCGATATGGCGCCAAGGCGCAGTAATTGGATTGTGTGTGTGTGTGTGCGTGTGTGTGTACGCATGTGTGTGTGCGCGTGTGTGTGTGTGTGCATGTGTGTGCGTGCGTGTGTGTGTGTGCGTGTGTGTGTGTGCGTGTGTGTGTGTGTGTGTGAGTGTGTGTGTGTGTGTGTGTGTGTGCGTGTGTGTGTGTGTGTGTGTGTGCGTGTGTGTGAGTGTGTGTGTGTGTGTGTGTGTGTGTGTGTGTGTGTGTGTGTGTGAGTGTGTGAGTGTGTGAGTGTGTGAGTGTGTGAGTGTGTGCGTGTGTGTGCGTGTGTGTGCGTGTGTGTGCGTGTGTGTGTGCGCGTGTGTGTGTGTGTGTGTGAGTGTGTGTGTGTGTGTGTGTGTGTGTGTGTGTGAGTGTGTGTGTGTGTGTGTGTGAGTGTGTGTGTGTGTGTGTGTGTGAGTGTGTGTGAGTGTGTTATGTCAGAGAGTCACTGCTGCCACAGTGATTATCACATCTCTCATCTCCGGCTTTTCCCCCAGCACAGTTCCTCTCAGCTCCCTGCAAAGCAGGCCGTGTCTGCTGCGCTCCTCAGGCAGGGAGAGGCGCACGAGTACGCAGCTCAGAGCACACACCCTCTCCCAGCCTCCTTCAGTGTGCGGTACGCATGCAATGTACTGTATTAACCTGAGTTTGACAGGCTGCCTCTCTGTCCCTCTGTCTCTCAGCCTCCATGGGGAATCACCTGCTGACAAACCCTGGGCTACAATCGCGCTCTGGCTCCTCCCCCTACAACACCCTGCTGGCCGAAACCTTCAACCCCCCCTCTCCCGGCGTCTTCAACTCCACGGGTTTGTCTATCCGGCTGCTCACCTGTGTGTCTGTGTGTGTGTGTGTGTGTGTGTGTGTGTGTGTGTGTATCCCTGCAGCCTGAGATCCCTAGGAAGTCTGTCCACAGTATGTGTTGTTTATAGCTTTGATTGATCAATTTGAATAAAAGTTACAATTTTGTCCGTGGTTATATAACAGCAGGATATAAGCCACCTCTCCAGATAAGAAGAGTGGAAGTTAAGCTCAGGTCTGGAAAAAGCTTGTCTTGCAGGTTAGATTGCGCAGATCCCTGTTCTGTGCCACAGGGTTGCCACGGGGTGCAACAAGACAGCTCTGCATACACCCACAACACCACGGCTCTGTTTTCAGATAGTTGGGAGGGGGGATAGTGGCGATGTTTTCACTGGCCATCAGCACTCCTGCTCTGGGATGGCACAGTCAGGCGTGAGTGCAGTGCTCAGAGGAACACTGGAGGCTATATATATTTCCCATCATTACAGCCGTTTATCATCACTACTGTTCACAGGCTTCAGCAGCATGTGTTAGCAGCTGCGCCAAGTTACCCAGTATGCACTGCAGCGGGTGTGTGCTGAGAAAAAACAGTGTCTGGGGGGGTTTGTTGAGGTGAGACACCCCCATTTGTATAAATGCAACGTCCATGCTCATCTCTGTTGGCAAAGAACAGTTCAAACCTTATTGAAGTATTGCCTAAACTTTATTTTTTACTTGTTTTTGTCATAACTCTGTGAAACCGAGGACCCAAATCTAGCTAATTTGTGACTTTTTTCGAGAGGTCAACCCACAGCCAGATGGTTTCCTAATGACTGAAGAACTGACGAAATTGGTCTGTTTTCAGCCTGTGAGACAAAGTGTGGAAGTGTGAGCAGTGGCCGTCTGAGTGATTCCTAAACTGCCTCTCTACAACGCCCCCAAGATCCCACTCTAAACCCACTTAAAGCAATTATTGTCTCCATCGTTTTGTAAATTCTCAAGTTGTCTTTCTTTCAAAAAGGTTTTTGTGTTCTTGGGGAGAGCCTTTCTCTCTCAGACAGCTTGTTAAAGGAGAGTGTTTCAGAACTGCACTTGACAACCGCATTGCGGAGCAATATGCTACCCAGACCAATGGAAAGTGAGTCTAAACCTTCAACACAAATAGCTGAGCTTATTCCATCTGACAGTTTCCTGTTTTTAACATATGTGGCATTATCTGGAGAAGGTGTGTGAGTGGTGGTGACATCATCAGCACATGGTGGGCATTGCTAAGCACTCCATTCTTTCTGATTGGCTGAGATCCTCTGTACTCACCCGATTTACAGACAGCAGAGCTGTGTGCTATTTATCTCTTTCTTTGGCATTAAACACACCCTCTCTGGTTTATTTTTATTTCTTTCAAGAGATTTGTAGGTAGATAGAGAGATCAGCTCCTGGCCCTTTCCCAGCTGCGACAGGGATCCCCTTTAGCAGCAGCTGGTGAATGACATGGAGATTGGCATTATTTAATGTGTTTTTGTTTCCTTTTTTTGCACTGTTTCCATGGACCTGCAGGGACCTTCCGAGACCCAAGTACGTCTCCTCGCTCTTCCTATCTGATGGTTTCCTCATTATTCCATCTGAATTTTGATTTCGTATTTTACAGAAACAAAATATATATAATGAACTGTTTCCTCTCTCTCTCCACCTCACCTGATTTTGGGTCATCTTTGTGTTCCTCCCTTCCACTCCCTCCCTCTCTTTCTCACCCCCCCCCACACCCCCCCTCTCTGTGCAGAGAGCACTCTCTCTAAGGCCCGGGATACCTGTGGGATGGAGACACTTCCCCTGAATGGAAACTTCAATAACAGCTACTCCCTGCGCAGTGTGGGGGGTGGCGGCATCGGTGGGGCCTGTGACTTCCTGGGGGGAGGAGTCGGAGGTGGGGCCAGGGGCGCGGACAGCCCCCCTCCCCTGCTGAACCCCCGGGGGGCGGAGACCCTTGGCGGGGGCGGGGTCAGGCGGAACCTATCGGACGCGGCGGCCTTTGAGAAGATGATCATCTCAGAGCTGGTGCACAACAACCTGCGTGGGGGCGGGGCTGGGGGCGGGGCCACCGGGGAAAGGGTGGGCAGCCTGGCGAGGGGCCGGGTGGTGGCCGGGTTACGGGGTGGGGCTGACCCGGGCGCGGACGAGGAGGAGGGCTTCCTGTCGGGGGAGGCGCGGCCGACGCCGGACGTGCAGCTGCTGTACAAGGCCCTGGAGGAACCCCTGCTCCTACAGCGTGCCCAGTCCGTGCTGTACCAGAGTGACCCCGACGAGTCCGAGAGCTACACCCCCGACCTCACCGAGAGCCTGGAGGCGGGCGCGGGAGAGAGGCCGGGCGAGCGGGACTCCCTGTACACCAGCGTGACCAACCTGCGGGACTCGCCCTACCCCGACAGCAGCCCCGAGCCGCTGGAGGTGGTGCCCCGCTCCGCCCAGCCCCCGCAGGAGCTGTACTACAGCTCAGGCCGTCCCGCACTGGGCTCCCGCGGCGGGCCATTGCACACCTTCCACCAGGCCCCCGCCCGGAGGCCCAGCGGGGAGAGCTACCTGGGGCAGGGGGGCGCCGAGCCCGCCCACGGCGAGGGGGACGGACAGATGCAGCTGGTCACCAGCCTGTGACTAGGACGGTGGTGACCACAGCAGCGAGGTTGAGGAGGAGGGACTTGCGTTTGGCCAACGCCCACACTGCTGCCCGAGGTTTTTTCAGTTGAAAGACAAGGAAATGCACCTGCAGTTACTGAGAATGTTCAGGAGTTTACCCACAATGCCCCTTGCTTCTCCCCCACAGCGCCTCCTTAACCCCCCCTCCACAGCCTTCACCGCAAAAATCCTCCCCCTGGGTTTTCATTTCACTCCTTTCATCTTTCTTTTTTCCTCAGAATTCATTTCCCTCTTTTTGCTCATTGCACTCATTATTTACTCCAAAAAAAAAATCCTTTTCAGTGTGGCGCATGAGAGTGGAGTGATACCAGCTGAACAAAGTGAACACTGATAAAGAAAAAGGTAAAAATGACCTGAAAGTGAGGTGAAAGGAATGGACAGAGGGACGAGGAGACAGGACAGGGGACTGCATCTCTCTGCCACGGGAGACGACCTGCAGGACTGACCTGACCGGGCTGAGAGGAAGACTGTGGCCTGCTCTGGACCCACGTTTGAGCCGAGAAGACCACAAAGGACATCACCCCCCTCCCCCCTCCCCCCTCTCCTCTTCACAGATCCAAAAACCTGAGGAAAAAGAGGAGCGGAATCCCCTTTCCCACCTTCCAAGCGCCCCCACCTCCCATCGGCAGACTTTTTCAGGTAAAACTGGACACTTCACCTGTGTGTTGTCACAGCAACGAGGATTCTTATCGCTGCAGCTTACTACTCCAGCTATTATTCTACTTCAGCCTTGTAAATAGGAGTCAAATGAAAAAGAAAAGCAACAAAAAAGAAACAAAAATATGAAAAAGAATTTCTTGTATTGCAACAAAAGTACAAAAGAGGACATGTACAGGAGTTTGGTACTTGAAAGACACCCCTTCCTCCCCTTCCCCCCTTCCCTCTCACTTTCATCCCCCCCCCCCCCCCCCGTATTGCTGTTTCTTGTGTCCTCCGTACCCTGGGTTAAAAGAACGTGAAAGAGTGAAGAAGGGTTTTGCATACAAAATAAAAACAACAAAAAAAATCTTCCTGGCACAATTTTTATGTAATATAATCCATAACATGTTAATGTTTGACCTGTAACATTCCCAGCAGTAAGCGGTGGAAGGATGGGGACATAGGGGGGTTCATGCTTCTGCAGAGTTGCACTCTGGGTAGAGGGGCAGCGGCCATGTTGGGTGAGTGTTTGTTGTTGGGAAGAATCAATTGATTAAACTCCTAGCGTGTAATGTTTAAATGGATGTGAGTTAGCGACGGCCATATTGGACACAAACCATTCACCACTGAGTCTTTGTTCATACCTGTTTTGAATGTAAATCTCTCTTTGATAGACACTGCTGATTTTCTAGTTTCTGGCAGCCTCTCCATATGTCCAGTCCTGTAGAATATTTTGGCTATTTTGGCCGGGTGAAGTGACCCCAAAAACACACTGATTGCCACATCCAACCCAGCAGGTCTGTATCTGTGTGGGACAGCCCTGGCTCAGCTTCCAGCAGCCTTCTCGTGACACAGTGCGCATGGGGACCCCAGTTCCTTTCTGAAGTTTGACTGACAGCGTCAGAGATGATGATGAACGCGAGGGCCCCCTGAGATGGGTAAACAGGTGGACTCGCAGCAGAAACGTAGAGTCCCCACCCTCTGAGATCGCTCCTTGTTTTAACTCTCCAAACTTGGCAGCCATGATCTGATCACTGTCTTTTGGCTTATTTATTTGTTCAGGTATTTATTCTTTAACATATGTCTTTATATTTTTTGGTTAAACTTCATGTTAGATTTTGCATTGTGTTTAGGAACAAAACCATTTTTGACCCTTGACCTTCGAAACCTCTGTGTGGTTTTCAGTGTCAGAGCTGAAACATTTAGCCTCTTCTGCAGAAAAAGGCGTTGTGGGGGTTGAATATCAGCAAACTGCTTTTTTTGGGGTGCAAGCACATGAAACATGTCAGCTGACGGGTTGAATGCTCTGGGGTGGAGGGTGTGGTCTTTATGCGAGCTGTGAGATGAGCAGAGACTCTGAGGTGCCTTCTCTGCGGAGGGAGTGGGGGGGTCATTTGGGGGAAGAGGGGTCGGGGTGGACTGTGATATGTAGAGCTCAGTGGTATTTTCCTGTTGTGGGGGGAGTCTTCTTACACACCTTTACTGCTACAGAGCTGTATTCAAGCTGGATCATTACAGTTCTTATTTTACATTGTAGCTCTGCAGTGGGAAAGGGGTATAATGAGCCAGCCTGGTTCCAGCTCTACAGGGGGAAAGGGGTATAATGAGCCAGCCTGGTTCCAGCTCTACAGGGGGAAAGGGGTATAATGAGCCAGCCTGGTTCCAGCTCTACAGTAGGAAAAGTGGGATGAGGGAGTGACCTCGGAGAAGGACAGTGGTGATGATGATAGTGCTATCCATGAGGACTTCGATGCCCCTGAAATCTGAAGCACAGTCTGAAAGTGAAGCAGCACAGAGAGGTCACTGTGAGAGGCACAGTCTGAAGGTGAAGCAGCACAGAGAGGTCACTGTGAGAGAAAGTGAGAGAGCCGAGCACAAACGCAGCCAGGGGACAGGAGCAGACAGACACGCAGAACTGGCCTTCAGATGATTCAAACAGACGTGCTGAAAAGAGGATCAGTGAGGACGGTCTGGCTTTTTACCTGTGGTGTCCGTATGGCTGTTCTCAGTAGCTCTGTCATGGCTGCAGGTGTTTGGCCCAGTGCGTTATGTCATCTCCCTATGGGTTGAGTAGCTGTCCGTCAATCAAATCCAGCCAACCAGCCATCCTGTGGGAGGGGCCTGGCTGTGATGTCACGGGATGCCTGCATGTGGGTCACCTCCCACTCCTCATTCCCTCAATGCGATGTGATTGGCTGGAAGGGGGACACAGGTGCGGGTGAGGAGTGTTTAGTGTCAGTGCTCTGCCCCAACCCCCCCCCCCCCCCCCCCCCCGCCCCCCAGCCCCCCCCTGCTGTTGGGGTTATCAGTGGAGCACATTCACTTCACATCTCTCTTACATCACGCCTGCATTTTACTTTACCAGCTGATTTATTACGTGTTGATGGGGTTAGAATCATTTTTTCTTTTTTAAAGATGATATTTTTCTTGGGTATAATAATCATTTCAGCTGTTTGAGCCAAAGGGAGTTTCTCTCTGTGAGTGTTTGCATCATCGCAGGTTTGTACCAACTCTGTATCAGCACATATTAATAAAAAATAAGAAATAAAAACCATACCCTGTGAGTGTGTGTGTGTGCGTGTGTGTGAGTGTAAGTGTGAGAGTGTGTGTGTGTGTGTGTGTGTGTGTGTGTGTGTGTGTGTGTGTGAGTGTGTGTGTGTATGTATGAGTGTATATGTGTGTGTGTGTGTGTGTATGTGTGAATGTGTGAGTGTATGTGTGAGTGTGTGAGTGTATGTGTGTGTGTGTGAGTGTGTGTGTGTATGTGTGTGTATGTGAGAGTGTGTGAGAGTGTGTGAGTGTGTGTGTGTGAGTGTGTGTGTATGTGTGTGTATGTGTGTGTGTGTGAGAGAGTGTGTGTGTGTGTGCATGTGGAAATACAGCTAAAAATGTAAAAACGGGCAGAAGAACAGTGCCACCACAGTACACTCGGGGTGTGTTTCTGGTTGGCCACCCCTCCCACGCTTCCCCTGCAGGGAGATGATGCAGGAAGACCAACTGAATTTTTTATTTTTTTTTGTAAAAATATGAGAAGTAAAACAGTTTACCCTGAATAATTCATAAAAATCATGAATAGGGCATAATAACTTTTTTTTCAATTTTTTTTGTTTGTTTTTAATTGCATTTTTCCCATAAAAGAAAGTTCTGCATTTGTGTATATTATATGTAAAGTAAATACATAAATGTGTTTATTTGCATGAGGAGAGTGCAAAATGGACACCCTCTGTCGCGGTCAGGGCAGAATGTACCAATGGAGCCTAGTGTGCTTCACCGCTTCAACTGTTTTGGAAAAGGGAGCCTATAAAGAGCCCTTCACCTGCAACACTGAAGAATTGGAGGTATTCCTTCATCTCCCAGAAGGGAGTCAACAGCCTGTCCAAAGTTCCCAAGCACTGGAGAAGCTGAAGATAAGATAGTCTTCCTACCCTTTCCTTTCAGTGCCCCCACATTCACTGCTGGAATGAAGCTGCACTCATGGAGAAGGCTCCAATGGCCAATCACCGGGTTCATGGAGAAGGCTCCAATGGCCAATCACCGGGTTCATGGAGAAGGCTCCAATGGCCAATCACCGGGTTCATGGAGAAGGCTCCAATGGCCAATCACCGGCCTGCAAGCTCTTACCCATCCCTCACAGTCAGCACAACATGGCTGATTACAACCCAGCGTCAGATCATCCCAAACTAATCCTACCTGTGTTAATCTAAAGACTAGACCAGACTCATCCCTGGACATTGGACATACATTATATGGAGTGTCCCAGTGGGGAATCAAACCAGCAACCTTTCGGTTATGAGCCTGCTTCTTACCCACTATGCTACACTGTCGCTTACCCATTGTGCAAGCACGCACGCACGCAGGTCATCATACCTGCCAGCTGTGTAAATCGTCATGGTGACAGTGGCGTGTTGCCATGGAAACTCCACCCAGAGCACACAAGGCTGCTGTTTCTATGGCCTCCATTTCCACTCCATCCAGTCTTTCACTGCCATCTGCTGGACACAGTGGTGTACTGCCACTCTGCTGCAGGGCAGCACTGCTGGTTAGATGAGATTCAGTTAAAAACCTATCTGTGACAATGATCACAATGAACATAATCTGTCTCCTATAACTCACAGTTCACATCTCATTAGCAAGAAAGCACCAATCAACAAAGACCTTTCTATTCTACTCTGTATCTAACACACAAACATACACACTTACTCAAGTGCATATACACGCTCACACACGCTGAGATACATATGTGAAAACACACACGTGCACTCACACACACACACGCACAAGCTCACGCTCACACTCACTCACACACACACACACACACTCTCACACACACACACACTCTCACACACACACACACACACACACACACACACACACACACACATACCAGATATAACAGAGCCTGATATTAACTGTGAATTGTTTAAGAAAACAAGACAACAAAGCCTGGATTGATTTATCAAATTTAATAGAAATGAAAGCATCAATATTTGTTGAAAACAGATGAGATGTCAGATCTCTAAATGCCTTCCTAACCTACACAGCTACATAAACAGATATGGCTAAATGAGGATTATCCCTCTCACACTGTATACCAGAGGGGATATTATATTCTATGAAAATAAATGAGGGGGATATATTTACAGCATTTAGATTTAAAAAAGCTCACAGACAGAGTCAGGTTCTCACCTTCAGTCTTGTGGATGTTTTGAGACTAGTTTTTTGTATGTAAATTTTTGTGTATTAACAAACACTGTTTATGTTGTTATATATCATATAAGAACATTTTTAGTTATATATAATAATTATAAACATATTAACATATAAACTTTAAATTGTGAGAAATATTTTAGCATGTCAGAATATATCACA
>NC_050601.1:1126439-1251439 GCF_013368585.1 Megalops cyprinoides | reverse complement strand
AACGTCCATTCTTCCATTTCCAGCTCCCCGTGGATGTCCCAGGAGTATTTAAAGCCGCCGTTGGTCCTTAGATCCCTGCAGGAGGTGCGTTTCTCCTGCTGCAGCCCTCCGCACCCTGGGAGGGAGGAGAATGCTGTCACTGTTGCTCATGGGGTCATGTTATCGCTTGTGAGCAAAACTGCATGACAGACACGCTTCTCCTCCGTCCAGCTAGCGGGTGGTGGCTGCATAAACCACGGCACAGACGCCATTTTCCACGCCCCACACGCCCGTAGCTGGAATTTACAATAACATTACAACAAAACAGCGATGTGTTTATTTCTATTTGTTTTTATATATTGTCTATTTGCAGACAAACCCCTGCCCTCTCTCTCGCCATTGCAAGGTCTCGGCACTCCTCATTGTGAAAGCATGCACTCTCTTCCTTTCTGAGGCGTGCATAAAAAGGAGACGCCATTTTCTGCACATGCATTTGTGGTTGTGTGGTTAAACTAAACTGCGAATCCAACATATCTCAGCAACTATCTCCACATACCTTGCAACAAAACATGCTTCTGATCTACCTCAATTCCAATCCTGATATTCATCACCCCCCCCCTCCCCCCAAGTGCACACTAACACATACACACACACAAAGAAGTGAATGAGTCGCTCTGTCATTTGAATGAAAATGTGAATATACAGGTTTATGGAGAAGTGAAAGTTGACTCACCGATCATTTGCGGAAAAATGAAAACCAAAGACCAACATTTTTTCATGTAGAACATGTTGTTTGTTCTACCTTCTTTTATTATACAGAAAACACTGTGCCTTCCCACTTTATGTCACCTCCCTGTGATGTCATAGAATGTCAAGAACGTCACTTCCTTTGTGACGTTGGCATGAATCTGTCCAAACCTCAACCACTCGCCTCCTACCGGATTATAAACAGTGAAAGTAAAAGCAGTCATTCTCCATGCAATTCCAACATGCATTGTCTGTAGAGTACAGTGTTCACCTGGTCTCTCTCACACTTCCATCAGAGACCTCGTATGTGGTGTAAACACTAAAAAAGCAGCGTATTTAATCTGGGGCTTACACGCTCAAATGCCACGTGGGACACTGCTGTTCACACGAGCCACCTGTGAGCTGTGTGAATGGTTTAAAACACTGATTCTCAATCCTGCCTCTGGGGCCCCCTGCTCGGCACGTTCTCCATCTTCCCCTGCTCTACCTACCTGACTGAACTCATCAGTGGCACTGTTGATTAGCTGAGCACACCTGATTTAGTCAAGAGCATGTTAATCACAGTAATCAGGTGTGTTTAGAGCAAGGATAGGTGGAAGATATGCAGGACAGTGGGCCTCCAGGAGTAGGATTGAGAAACACTGGTTTAAAAGATGTGAAACAGTGAAACGTAAAATCTGTGAAACGAAACATCCACCTAAAATAATATGGATAAAAAAATGAAATGAATGATGAAAAAATAAATGAAATGAAATGGAATGAAATGATGAAAAGGAAAAGCTTGCTGGATTGAATCCACACATCAGTTAGGGTTGTAGTCAGGTCCTGGTGACCTGCAGGGCACAGATCCCCTCACACCACCTGCTGTACTGCACTGATGGATGAAAGCATTTTTGAGACCCCGCAGAAGAACAGAACACTGATAAGGAGTTCAGTCATTCCTCAGGGAGGACTCGCACTATAGTTTAAAGCCATCAAATTAGTAAGAGCAGAGGTGGTATTAGTATTAGAATTATTATTATTACTTCATTGTTGCTACCATCATCATCATTCTCATCATCATAATGTGATGATGATGATGATGATGATGGATTATTATTATTATTATTAATGATAATAATAATAATCATAATCATAATCATAGTGGAGTTGTGAAAGAATTGTGGAGGCATTTTTCTCTTGACATTTTTTAAACATCATTTAAACGACCCTCATGTCTCACCCTGAACAGAAGTGATCATGTGGTCACGTGGCCTTTCAAAGCCAGCAGGGGTATTCTATGAACTTCACCTTTATTGGCTGAGACCCTGGTGAAGGTTCTGATCCAATCACACTGAGAGCGTCTGCAATACGTTGAATAAAATGAATTTGATAATAATGATTTTTTTTTTAAATTCTACTGTTTTGCACATTGTTTGATTTGAACTGCGAGTCTGTTCCCAGTGCGGTGAGCTGAAAAGAAGCAGACCCTGTGTGCTGTGTGCCAGTCAGTACAGAGAAATGAGCATTGCAATAACCAAAGACAAAGGCCATACACCAGCTGCTATGTTTTTATGCTTTTTTATTCAACCCTTAAAAGATAAGAGATTTCATCCGGTCCTGTGCATGTGCACATGTGGGTAGCCAGTTTGGGCTGAACTAAAGATCAGAACATTCGAAAGCAAGCACAAGCTGTCTCTTTCACAGAGATAGAGTAGGGTCACAGAAAAATGTGTATGCTGTAATGTAAAGGCATAAATACAGCTCTCTCACTTCCACAGACCGAGTGTGCATTATACAGTAAATTAAAATGGAAAGCAAAGAAAAGCAGTACTAAGGCTTGCCTTTGTTTGTGTTAGGATTAGGGTTAGGGTTCACTCAGAAAGTGTGCAGGCATGTGTGTGGGCAGAGGACAGCTCCTCTCCTGAATATAAGCAGATGAAACAGCTCCACACTGTTTCATCCTGATTAGGAGGTGTAACATGAGCAATCCCCTGTGTAATGCCCACAGTAGCCATTTGTAATGCCTATCGCTGAGCGATGTTACAAAACACTTTCCCTTTCATTTTTGTGTGAGTGAAAAATGAGGGTGAAGTATATTCTCCACTGAATATACTTGTTTAAATAAATGTTTTTTATATAAGAAAAATGTATTTAATATGTTTTTCTAAAGAATTTGCAGAAAACTGAAGAGACTTCATGTTCCCCAGCCTGCGTCTTCTTATAGCCTGCAAAAAGGGGGGAGAGGGAGAACGTGATTATTGCTTTGGTCGTGCAAGTAGCAGGTATTATGAGGATAAGAGAAGAAACTGTAACAACTCACATCACAAAAAGTAAACAGACACAGGTATTTAGCAAATGCAGCCATTATCAGGGAAGAATATTTATCCAATAGCAAAAGAGGGTGGTTCCTCAGGGAAGATAACAGTTGAGGAAGAGGAGGGTGGCCAGTAAGAAGAATAATTCAAAAGGTTCAGGGAGAGTTTTTAGGGCTAAATGTAACCAGAGACACAAACGGTGAAAGAGACATAGAGCCATAAAGAAGTACAAAGAGACAGAGACAGAGAGACAGACAGACATGTGGACAGGGACACAGAGGAGCATTGACAGACACACCCGGTGACACAGATGAGGTCACATCTTGTGACCTGGTCCTCGTCCTGATTGGCCGGCTGCTGGTCCCGTCTCAGGAGCCCCTGATCAGGTGCTCCCAGCTCAGGTGCTCCCAGCAGAGTTCCTGTAACCCTGCAAGAGTGGAGGGGTGTGAGGGTCAGAGGTCAGAGATGACGAGCTGATAGCAGCACTGGCTGGAACCAGAGGCTTGCAGGATCACATGCCATCAGGGTTTACCTCTGAACAGAGATGAGCTCATTAGGGTTTCAACCATAAAAAAAAAAAATCTCACCACCTCTTCCTCTTCCTCCTCCTCCAGAGAAATCCCACAGCGAGTCCACCAAGCAGGGCAGCAGAAACACATACTGCAAGGGGTAGTAAACTGCATTTACATGCATCTCTCACAGATCAACACGGGATGGTATGACTGCAGGGAGGTTAAACCTACAGGTGATATGTGCCCTATTCCTGACAGCTAGGCCCAAACGTGCTGGCCCATTGGAGACCTGCATCAGCAACAGGTAAAGAGCAGAGTGATAATGCCTCTGCATGCTCGCTGCAGGGTGATCGGTCCTGTACACACAGGGAGCTAAAGATCAAGTCAGTGTGATTCACTGGCCTCAGGGCAGACAGCTGCTGAATGGTGGTGCGATATAGCATTCTGTGTCTGAGTCTTTCCAGGGCATGTATAGCTGTGTGAATGGAGAACAGGTGGAACGGTGACGAAGCAGGTCAGTCTGCGGGAGGACCTGACAGATGTGATGTAGGTGTAGCATCTCCCAGGAAACCAAGTGCCAGCGTGACTCACCTGGAACGGCCCAGTGCCAAACAGTCACGAGTGGCTCGAGAACATCTCCATGACGACAATCTGGGTGGGAAATTAGGGGTTGGGTCAGGAAGTGTTCATTTATCCGATATCCACCCCCCCCCAGATACCCTCTCCCTCCTCCAATCACACAGTGCCTCTTACCTGCAGCGATAAACTCTCTCCTCTCCTCCTGAAACAAAGGCAGGAACATGATGAGCATTACCTCTGACCGTGTAAGTTATCGTAGTAAATGGCTGATTGTGTTTCTGTGATACAGACTCACCTGCAGCGCACCAGAGGAATCCGCATACTGAGCCGTGTAGTTGAGGCTCACAGGACAGTGAAGCCTAATGCCCCCGGTGGCCACCGCCAGAACCACGCTCTCATTGTGTGATGAGCTATAGGGCTCATAGTCTATAACAGCTACCAACACACCCTGCAGGAACAAGGACAGACACGGCCTGGCCATTAAGCAGACTGAGGCAGCACACGAGCTGATCTTGTCCTTAGATAAACCCAGCCCTGGCCCGAAGCCAAAGCCTAGTCTCGGGCCTAACTTTGTAGAGAATGACTAGCAGCAGGTAGCATCTGCAGGCCACACTGCACGGGTGAGGTTGCCAGATCTGGCTCTGAAACCCTTCCCTATGGCTGTGGCAGTGGACTCAGTCCTGGACTCTCTGACAAAGCAGGCAAAGTGTGAGGGGTCAGCGGAGAGACCAGAATTCAAGTGCATACTGAATAGCAGGCGTGTTTTTTTTTACCATTTACATTTAGAGAAGAGGGACAGCCACTATACAGTACTCACAGCTAGTGCTAGCAACATCCAGCAAGGTGACACTGATAACAATCATAATAAACAATAACAACTGTAAACATACATATGTAATTCCTTCAGTTCAAAGGAATACGACTGATCACCACAAAATGATGGCTTCAGATCATTTTAAACAAAATCCACATGGTTAATCTTGGTGGGGCTGTTGTGGGCAGTGGAGGAGGCTTAGACCCACAGGGGGTGTTAGAAGAGAATTATTATATTTATTGTTTTTTTTATTTATTATTGATGAATGCTATTATAATTAGTGTAGTGGTTTTATTAATGGAATGAGTGTTTAGCTGTGGAGGGGGTTGTATTGGGGGTGGCTCCGTGCAGTTCGTTTTAGTCTCCAAAAGTTAAATTAACAGAAGCTTTTCTTTGTGTCAGGGAACTCACCTGAACATCCCACTGTTCAGATATCAGTGTTGTGTAATCGGTCTTATTTAAAATATCTTTGGCTGAGTAGACATAATTTCCCCCGTTTTTGACATCTTGACAGGAACAAGCGCGCCCAAACAGAGAGCCTTGAGGGGTGGGAGAGAGAGAGGGAGGGGGAGAGAGAGAGGGAGGGGGGAGAGAGAGGGAGAGAGAGGGATGAGTGGAGACAAAGGGAAAGAGAGAAGTTATTAAACTGACAGTGAGCACACTCTTCTGGTAAACATGGTGATCTGGCAGCACGGCGCATATCAGCCTTATGGTATCTACGCTAAGCCTCAGACCTCAGCCACACCCCTCACATTCAAGCTCCACCCCTAAAATCTCAGCCCCACCCCTCTTCTCTCAGCTCCACCCCTCTTCCCTCAGCTCCACCCCTCTGCCCCTCAGCTCCACCCCTCTGCCCCTCAGCTCCATTCCACAGACCTCAGCACTCACGGCAGAGGGGGGGAGGGGGGGGGGGGGGGGGGCGCTCCCACTTCCCTCTCTCTTTGGCCTTTTCTTTTATTTCTTTATGTAAATGACACAGCTCACGTTAATCATCGTTTCAGCATGCACAGAATGTAAACGTGCTGGGGTTAGCCAGGTGGCTAACGTGCACCTGTAGTCCCGGGGCAGGGTAAAACAGCTCAGTACATTTTCAGATTGAATAATAGATCAACACCAGATTAAGAGACGCAGTGCGATGCTGAATGCTCAGAGTCTCCCCCCTGAGCCGAGCAGGAGACACACACACACACACACACACACACACACACACACACACACACACACACCGTGGATCATCACACGCCCTCACACCAGCTCTCCAATGACTTACAGGTGTTTGCCGTTCACCTGAAGCCTCTGAAATATCTGAAATGATCCAGCGTCATACTGGCCCACGCGCTCCCACACGCATACGCGCCCGAGATACAGGGGGCAAACGAACTCCTTCCTAACTCCCTGACGAGCACAACAAACACATTTCTGAAATAAGGTAAAAGTTCTTACCGAAAGGATGGAGATAAAGGAGTAGAAAAGCAACAGGTGTAAGTGTAGTTTTAAACAGCATTTCTAAGTTTTAGGCTAATGTTTCTGTCCGCCTCTCTACTGTACTCTGCCCTGTACTTTCACTTTCTGACTGTATAGCAATGATGACGCCACTTCCTTCCTCTGTAGAACTCTCTAGAAATTCCTGGTGCCCTTTTCTACTGAAAATTAATTTTAATTTAATAATTGCAGTGATTCTCTTAAAATAAACACAGCATTCATTTTCCATTTTTAAGATTAATAATCTTAATAATCTCTTACTTCCTTTTACTGAATTTTAAGATAGAAATGGCATGCTGGGTAGGTTTACCAAAAAAAAATAACAGGAAGAATGTTTAGTTATGCAAGATCTTTGAGTGAGTGAGTGTATGTGTATGCATATACGTGTGTGTGTGTGTGTGTGTGTGTGTGTCTTTTTGGTTTGTCCTGTTTTATTTATTTTATCTTTTACTGACTGACGGAAGAGGCGGGTCTTCAGTCTGTGACTGACGGAAGAGGCGGGTCTTCAGTCTGTGACTGACGGAAGAGGCGGGTCTTCAGTTTGTGACTGACGGAAGAGGCGGGTCTTCGGACTGTGACTGGCGGAAGAGGCGGGTCTTCGGTCTGTGACTGACGGAAGAGGCAGGTCTTCGGTCTGTGACTGACAAGAAGAGGTGGGTCTTCAGTCTGTGACTGACGGAAGAGGTGGGTCTTCGGTCTGTGACTGACGGAAGAGGCGGGTCTTCGGACTATGACTGGCGGAAGAGGTGGGTCTTCGGTCTGTGACTGACGGAAGAGGCGGGTCTTCGGACTGTGACTGACAGAAGAGGCAGGTCTTCGGTCTGTGACTGACAGTGGGCACAGACATTGCTGCTCTGACTGCAGCAGGAAGCTCACAGACAGGTCGCACCGGGACGGGGGGGTCACGCCTGGGGGGCATTCTGAAGAGGCTGAGGGTAGCGGCCGGTGTGTCGGGTCTGATGGAGATAAGAAGGAGTCGTTTCCTCACCGCTGGATAGGCTAACGCCGGAATTTTGAAGCGGATGTGAAAACGGGGGGGCATTGTGAACCAGCTGAGCAGTAGCATCTCTGTGTGAGCATCAGGGGTCTGACTGCACCTGACGGCAGGGCAGCAGGCAGGGAGAGGCCCAGGGCCTGGACCCTGAGTTGTGTATTACAAAAATAGCCATTCCCATTGGTTCACATGCTTGTTTTGACTTTCTTTACCTGTTAGTCCCCACCGTCTCTGTCAGATGGGGTCCCTTGCTTGTTGGACTCTTTTAAAATTCTACATTTTTCCTCTTCAGCTCAAAAGTAGTTTCTTAACTCTGCGCATCGCTACCGCTGCTGATGGCCCTACCACACGCAAAGCCAGCAGGCAGCGGTTTCAGAACATCACCTTCTCAGGAGCTGCCAACACAAACAAAGGCATTTCCTCTGTATGACTTACAGGGGAAGCTTAATGACCATGGCAACAGGAATCATTCACCTGCATTTGGATTTTACCTGCCTGTAGCTGCATTATTGATTTTGATATCAATAAATGTTACAGATAAACCTATTTTTGCAAATCTTTCTACTGACGTCTAAGTAATAAGTGCTTAGTGTGTAAGTAGCTTGCCCTTGTCCACTAAATGTATATTTGTCTTTGCATTAAAAGGCATTGTGGACGTGCTCAAAGTGAACACTAGATGGCAGCATTTCGATGAGAATGGTGTGGTTGAGGTAAAGCATAGTATTGACAAAGTCACTTCAGAGTCTTCCACCCCTGAAATAAAGTCCTGCAAGCTGTATAGCGATCCCTGTAATACCATTGCTGAATTATTGTTTCCACAAACCAAATGATGCAAGTTTAAAAGAACAGGAGTGTCCTTCTGCGAATGTTTCAATCTCACTTCGACCTCAGTGTAATCTCTGACCTTCACAAACATCTTCTGAACTTTTGCATGAGTGTGTGCGCGCGTGTGTGTGTGTGTGTGTGTGTGTGTGTAGTGTGAGGGTGCAGTGTGTGTAGGTGTGTGTAGTGTGTGTGTAGTGTGAGGGTGCAGTGCGTGTAGGTGTGGGTGTCCTGACTGATCCCTGAGACATGTCTCCAGAGGAGTGACTAAAGGTAGATGCACAGCTGCTCATATCCTGTGCCCCACCCCTCTGTCTGAGAGAGCTGCCTGTCAGGACACAGCACACAATGAGTGTGTGTGTGTGTGTGTGTGTGTGTGTGTGTGTGTGTGTGTGAACAGACCTTCCCCACAGGAAGGGGTCTGCGTGTGGATCAGGGAGGATACCTGTTTCAGGATAACGGGTATAAAATGTACCTGCAACACCCTGTGCGCTGACGTCAGTGCTGGGATCGGGAGGATGCAGGGGGCGGAGCGTATCCTGAGGTGAAGAGCTCCTGTTGTTTTTTGCAGAGTGATCGGTATTCCCGGCATGAGGGGGGAGGAGAGGCTGTCCTCGGCATGTTCCCCTGCAGGCCGGGACCTGAGCTGACGCAGACGCCGACAAAGGGAGCTCTGCACTCACCTCGCTCCCTCTGCCACACTGCCCCCCTGTGGCTGGGGTGAGTGAGAGCGGGATACTCAAACACACACACACGCATGCCGCGCACACACACACACACGCACACGCCGCACACACACACACACACATGCCGCGCACACACACACACACACACACACACACACACACACACACACACACACACACACACACACACACACACACACACAATGCCGCACACGCACACAATGCCAAACAGCCAGTCTTGTTGGTATGGCAGTCAGAGCGCATACTCAACTCTCTGTCACACACGTATACACATATACACACATACTCATGCATGGACACACACACACACACACACACACACATACAGCAAGCAGAAACAAATGCACATGCATGCATGGACACACACACAGACACACACACACATACACACATGCATTGACACACACATGCCCATACAGACACACACACACTGAACAGCTGTGGACCTCAGAAAGGCCTGGGTACATTGGTAGGACTCATATAAAGTCTGTACTCCTAGTCAGTGGGGAGTTCGATGGAGGTCGGGCTGGCACGAGAATTACATTTACCCACAATCCCCCAACAATTCAGCGCCTTCCAGACCCCCTCTTAAACCCCCTCCCAAAACACACTTCATTTCTGCTCCTCATTTACACAGAGGAACCTGAGAACTCTGGGAAACTCTAATGAAATGAAACATTAAGGCAAAGTAAACACAGCTCCCTCCTCCTGTAACCCCCCACTCTTTGCGTCCCCCCCCCCCCCCCCCAATGCTGTCATCGTCCACTCTTCAGGTGACTCTCTCATCTGGTTCCCTTAGAGGAGACAGAGGGATCAACGTTTGCTGAAATGTGGTTTATTGTGGCATGTGTGAAGGCTTGCTGAGTTGAAGAGGTCACCAAATAGCCGCTATGCTGTACAAAACTACACTAAACAACACTCTCCTAGTGCTAAAACTATACTCTCTCCTCTCTGCCAATGCTGTCATCCTCCACTCTTCAGGTGACTCTCTCATCTGGTTCTCTACACTACACTAAACTACATTAAACAACACTCTCCTAGTGATAAAACTATACTCTCTCCTCTCTGCCAATGCTGTCATCCTCCACTCTTCAGGTGACTCTCTCATCTGGTTCTCTACACTACACTAAACTACATTAAACAACACTCTCCTAGCGCTAAAACTATACTGAACTACCATGACAGCTACAAATGACTGATTACTAAAACAGGAAGAATGCGGCACTCAGATACACGCTACCAAAGGTGCCAGAAGTGACCACTTCTCTTTATCTATTTTTGAAATAAATTTTAAAAATCTCTGCCTCACACACACACACCAACAATCTTGTTCCTCTCACAGCCTCTCTCTCTCTCTCTCTCCCTCTCTCTCTCTCACACACACATACTCTCCATATCGCTCTCTCTCTCTCTCTCACACACACACACACACACACACACACACACACACATACACACACTCTCCATATCTCTCTCTCTCCCTCTCTCTCACACACACAAGCAGGTATCGAGGTGAATAAAGAGGGCCTTTGTGTGCCTAAGTGTGTTTATCTCCCTGTGCTCCTGAGCTCTGAGGTATTCAGGTAATTACTGGGACAGGGGGAGCAAGTATGTGCAGGTCCAGACAGGTAAGCCCAGAGGAGCCAAACGTCTGTGCTGTCCTGTCTCTCCCCGCATTCCCACCAAACCTACCACCCCAGCAACAAAAAAACACCCAAGAAAGCACACGCGGCCGCTAGCCTGCAACCAGCAGATCCACTCAGCCCTCCGAAAGACACGTTCATTAACCTATCATTCATTCATTCACTTATTCACTCATTACCTCCAGGTCTAATCTTTCTTCAGCAGAACTCACTAATCAGTCAGTGACTCCTAGTCCATCATTTAAATAGTACATTCATGCATTCAAACACTCATACATTCATACTCTTGGTCACTCATACATTCATACTCTTGGTCAGAGATCTTGAAGATCCAGGTAAGTCCATGTAAATCCATGATGGCAATGATGGTGCCTGCTGTGCTCTGTCAGGATACAGAAGGCTTTAGCGCTGGGAGATCAGCTTCTCTCTGCAGTTACAATCTGGGCTTCATCACTGCTGTTCACACATCTACTGCCACATATCTCCTCTGGATAGAGTATCGATATCAGTATCGTTCCTGTCAGAGGATGGAGCAGGGACACCATTTCATTCATTCCTTTAGACAGTGGCAGCCCATAACCGGCTAGTTTCAAACAGCCTCATACTCATGCAGGAGAGTTTCAGATTTAATGTGTGATGATCTCTCTGCTGTGAGACACCCCTGGGGGGTCTTAATGTTGTTTCGGGTGTCAGTTTGTGTATTTTCCGAATTTCTTGGTTTGAACAAAGAAGCGCCCTAACATCAAACATGAAACTTGCGCACACACACTCTCTCTTTCTTTGTGTCTTTTTCGTGTCTCACGCTACGCACAGTCTCTCCCTCTCTAACAGTCACACTCACACACGCTCACGCTCACGCTCACACTCACACTCACACACTTGCTCCCAGCCGGTTGTAAAACTTGTGCTCCCTGGTCTCCCAGTGTTGACCAGATGTTGCCTCTGTGGTCCAGCCCATCCCAGCTGTTATTGCAGCTGTTTCCAGGAGAGGGCTGTGTTCACACAAAGGCCTCTCTCAGCACACACACTTTCTCTCTCACACACACACACACACACACACACACACACACACACACACGCACACATTCTTTGACTTTACCTGTCATTGTTTTTCTTTTTCTATGCCTCTCTCTGACTGTCTCTCATTTCTCTCCTCTCTCTGCCTCACACATGTGACCTCTGACCTCTGAAGTGACACTGCACTCATTCAGCCAATCACACCTGAGCGTTCCGGCTGGCACACGGCTGAACCATCACCCTCAGACACCTAACAGAAATATGAGCAGTGATGTGAGTGGCGAGACTCTGTGATTGGCTGATGTAAATCCTGCCCCGCCCCCTCAGCTTTCCACTCTGACACATGTTTACACATTCCATTCTGTCGAGATAGGCCAACAACCTGTACCACACACACACACACACACACACACACACACACACACACACTTACAAACACGCTCATTGAAAAACACACACACATATGCTCATTCGAACACACACACACACACACGCACACACATTCTTTCTCACACACTCCAGGTATTTCTCTGTAAAGGTAAGCACCCTTTACCACCCCCACTCACTTTTTCCTTCCTCTGTACTGATCCCAGATCAGACTGAAGATCTGATCTGGTTTGAGTCAACAGGAGGATGTTTCTGTTTTCACAGCTCACAAACGTCCCTGATAACCTCCCCCCACTTTCAGCAAGTCCCATCAGCGCACAGCTGTACAACGCTTTTAACAACAGCATGGGCATGAGGGGAGAGCTACACAAACACACCGTCAGAGCATTAACAGTGGCATTACTGAAACGCTGCTGAAACGCTGCTGAAACGCTGCTGAAACGCATGACTGTGGCTTGTGTCCCATAGTGCGACTGGTTACTGTTTCAGTGCAAGTATTATAAAGGCAAACTTCACCTGTTGACCAATCAAATTAGCAGCACAGTCCTGCACACAAAGGCACCTGGTCCCTCCCTCCCTTCCCACGGTGGGACCGATGTTATCTCCATCTGATAGAGCTCAGGTACGACACAGGTGCGCTCTCTCAGGCTGACGCCCCCGAGGATTCTGGGACTTCCTGGGCGTGTCCCTCATCGCGTGCCCACAGTGGCAGCCAGCTAATTTCGGACCTGTTCTACACAGCCGATTTTTTGAAATGCTTAACTTATCTCAGGGAACTGGAAGGAAAAGTGCGAGAAATGTATTTACTTACACTTTGATCAGAAATGTTCACATGCATGCATCAGAGGTAATGGCACAATATCTAAATTAGATAGACACCATGTGCTCAACCTAATCCACCCCCTAACCCCACCCGCCTCTGCCCTGCCTGCTGCCTGTCAGCGATGGGTAGGAGCTCATTAGACCCTTGATGGATCCTCCATTTCAGTCTGTAGCAGAATTTGGAGGGGATATCCCACAATCCTCTGTGTTATATGCGCCAAGACAAAACAGAAACAAGTGTGAAGTAAAAACGCAGAAAGAGAGCCGTTCAGGTCCTTCAGCGCAGGACACAGGCCCGGCCGTGGGTGTGTGTCGGGCCTCGTGCATTACATTACTGTCATTCAGCAGATGCTCTTATCCAGAGCCACTTCCTTAGGTTACAGTTTCTTTACACATCATTCATTTATACAGCAGGATATTTGCTGAGGCAATTCTGGGTTCAGTACCTTTCCCAGGGGTGCAGCAGCAGTGCCCCAGCAGTGTGGGGCGCGGTGGGGTTCAGTACCTTGCCCAGGGGTGCAGCAGCAGTGCCCCAGCAGTGTGGGGCGCGGCGGGGTTCAGCTGTGGCGAGATTTTAAAGATGAGAGGGAGCGTCAGAGCGGGAATCGCATCGGAGAGGAGTGTCCCGTGAAGGGAACAGGCTTCCTGGGGTCTGCAAAACAAGAAACGTTCAAACAAATACTCCATACATACATGAATACTGTCATGTTACTAGAGAGGCAAAAGAATAAAAGAAAAGTAACATGACATAAAACTGCCATTGCGCCATTTGGGGCGACAGTGGCTCAGGAGGTAGAGCAGTCGACTGGGGATTGGAAGGTCCCTGGTTCGAATCTGGCTCATCCTGGCAAAGTGTCAAAGTGTCCTTGAGCAAGACACTGAACCCCCAACAGCTCCCAGTGGCCAGTTGGTAAGCCTGTATAGCAGCCTCTGCCACTGGTAGGTAGATGTGAGGCATATAACTGTAAAGTGCTTTGAGTACTCAAATGTTTCACCCACATACCTCTCCCCTCGTTTCCTCCCTGGTCCATCCATCTGGCAGATTGCAGATTGCCAGATTGCCAGCCCTACAGCGATGTTATCCCCATCTGATAGAGCTCAGATACAGCACAGGTGCGCTCTCTCAGGTATGTGTCCCCCACGCCGGCTGCTCAGGTATGCAGTTGTGCAGAGGTCTACGTGCCTGAGGGATCACACTCACACCCCCGAGGATTCTGGGACTTCCTGGGTGTGCCCCTCATCGTGTGCCCACAGTGGCAGCCAGCTAATTTTGGAGCCGTTCTATACATCTGATTTTTAAAAATTTCTCTTAAAATTCTTGTCAAATGAGGCAGACGACATTTCCCCTGATAGCCAGGAGTAAAGGAGTTTCTTTTCTTTAACACTCAAGCAGAAAGACTCTTGTATTTTCACAGGCTAAGATTAGGATGTTATCAGCCACATCTAAACTGCAGCAAGCTGCATCTACTGTTCTCATCTGGAACCCTTAACTACACAGAGATATGAGGGCTATTGACTGGGAAACCCTCCTCTCTCACACACGCACACACACACATACCCAGACACACACAGACACACACCCTCATACAGGAATCTGACCCCAGAACAGCTGCTACACCCCGCTGTACCCCAGAGGAGTGAGAGCAGGCTGACCCCAGAACAGCAGCTTACATTGTCACACTTGTACAACATAAGTGCTGAATGCAATCAGCCAGCTTTCATACATAAAGCCTGCTTGCTCAATAGTGCACTCACCCACGTGTCACACAGTGCGACTCACCTTGAGTAATTGAGTAAAGTTGTTAAGTTGCTCCTTTGACAAATTCCAAATTTCAGACAGCTGACAGCAAATGTGCTCAAGGGACAGATGTTGCCGAAATACGACAAACGAACAAAGATTTCACAAGTACAAACACACTTCTGTCACAAAGCGTGTTTGGCAGACGGGCAGGTGTGAGGGGCAGGTGTGTGTTCAGTGAACGTCAGTAGCTCCCAGCTGGAGTCCCTACAGCACCAGCCCAGCTAACGCACAGCGGCTAACGCTAAACCCAGCGGCTCTCCGCTAACGCAGCTCGCTGCTGTGCAAGGGAGCACGCTGGCGCGTCATGGTGTGTCATGGTGTGTAATACTGTGCAGCAGTGTGTGAATTATGCCAGAGATCCTGATTACACATACACACATGTATATAAGAGAAGTAGCCCACCGAACATGAAAAAAGCATAGATTTAACATTCATTTTATTCATTTGTTTTTTTAATACAGTGGTTATTTTAACATCTGTGTTCACAGACTGAACAAACAAACATATATAACAAAATAAAAATGGATAAATATAGCTTTCATCTTTAAATCTTATTGTTGGCTCAGTCACTAGTCATTAAACACAACAGACAGAACATAACAGTCCCTGGCTGGACCACACAGAGAACAAGCAAACATCGAAGTGTTTCTACAGTGGTGCTAATACTTTGGAGCTGGAAATGGAACTATGGATATTTTGGGAACTTGACACAGGTTTGATGTACAGTAAATTTAATCCTGAACGCAATCGTTAAAAAAAGACAAGACAACAAAAGCAATAATGTAATTTTTTACTTGAGAAAAAAGATTCCTCTAAGAATTTCAAGTGCTATTAACGAGTGCACACGAGTTTCCTCCTGGCTGAAGCCTCCAGTCACTGTGAGGTCACAGGTCACAGGTCACAGGTCTAAGCTCAGAGATGGGGGGTCAGGCAGGGGTCAGGGGTTATAATCAGTCACAGCTCTGTCCCAGAGGTACGGTAGAAGTGGTTCCACAGGCTCAGCTAAAGGAACGCTGAAAATAGTTTTTTGCCCCGGACTCCTCCCGTGATCAGTTCAGAACAGCACCTGCTCCTCAGGTTCTTTCAGAACCAAAGGGAAGTCTGGACCAGGGGTCAGGACCGGGGCTCAGCTGAGCCAGTGAGGCTTACAGGTGGCCACTTGGCCACGGCTCAGTGAGGTCAGCGGATGATGTCACTGAAAGGGTGGGAAAATGGGTCGGACCTCTGACCATTCTACAGCCGCAAGCCCTAAGATTTACATATATACATCATTAAATGCATATAAGTGTTAAGGGAATAATCATTTTTAGCAGCGTCAGCTATAAGACCCTTATAAAAATATATATTTTATTAATATATCTGTGCTTGCACAGGACGGGTTGAAACCATTCTCAGGTTCCATGTCTGCAGAATGTGTGTGAACAGGAAGAACAACAAGTCCCCATCTCCCTCTGTCTCTCTTCCTCTCCCCCTCCCCTTCCTCCCATAATCTCCTCCTGTTGTCTTCCTATTGGTGTGGTGTCTTCAAGGACATTCCTCCCCTCTCAATCTCTCTCTCCTTCCTCCTCCTCTCTCTCTCTCCTTCCTCCTCCCTCTCTCTCTCTCCCTCCTCCTCAGTCTCTCTCCCTCCCTCTCTCTCTCCTTCCTCCTCTTTCTCTCTCTCCCTCCTCCTCAGTCTCTCTCTCTCTCCATCCTCCTCAGTCTCTCTCTCCCTCCTCCTCTCTCGCTCTCTCTCCCTCCTCCTCTCCCTGGTTCTCTCTTGCATCCACCTCAGACCACTGCTAGCAGACGGTCTGCTGGCTG
The DNA here is from genome assembly GCF_013368585.1 of Megalops cyprinoides. NCBI lineage: Eukaryota > Metazoa > Chordata > Actinopteri > Elopiformes > Megalopidae > Megalops > Megalops cyprinoides. The sequence goes on along the minus strand of NC_050601.1, from coordinate 1,235,033 downwards.
GACAGGGGGCTCTCTAGGGACAGGCTGGTGGGTGTGACGTCAGGGCCAGGGCTCTTGAACATGGACGAAATGTAGAAGGCCTGCAGAGACACACAGACAGGTCAGACAGGTGGAGAGACACCGAGAGACACAGAGAGAGACACCGAGAGACGCAGAGAGACGCAGAGAGACGCAGAGAGACGCAGAGAGACGCAGAGAGACGAGAGAGACGCAGAGAGACGCAGAGAGACGAGAGAGACAGAGAGAGACACACAGAGAGACACACAGAGAGACACACAGAGAGACCGAGAGAGACAGAGAGAGACACAGAGAGACAGAGAGAGACAAAGAGAGAGACCGAGAGAGACACAGAGAGACGCAGAGAGACAGAGACGCAGAGAGACAGAGACAGAGAGAGACAGAGAGAGACAGAGAGAGACAGAGAGAGAGACAGAGAGAGAGACAGAGAGAGACGCAGAGAGACAGAGAGAGAGACAGAGAGAGACCGAGAGAGACACAGAGAGACAGAGAGAGACACAGAGAGACGCAGAGACACACAGAGAGACACACAGAGAGACACACAGAGAGACACTGAGAGACACCGAGAGACACCGAGAGACAGAGAGAGACAGAGAGAGACAGAGGGAGACACCGAGAGACACCGAGAGACACTGAGAGACACTGAGAGACAGAGAGAGACAGAGAGAGACAGAGACACTGAGAGACACCGAGAGACAGAGAGAGACACCGAGAGACACAGAGAGACACAGAGAGACACAGAGAGAGAGACCGAGAGACACCGAGAGACACAGAGACACAGAGAGAGAGGCAGAGAGAGAGACAGAGAGACAGAGAGAGAGACAGAGAGAGAGACAGAGACACACAAAAAAGAGAGAGACACGAGACACACAGAGACAAGGAGAGAGAGACAGACACAGAGAGAAAGAGACACATGAACATAGAAATGGACAGAGAGAGAGAGAGAGAGAGACAGACAGAGAGGGGGCGTGGCCACAGACACTCACCACCCAGCAGGCCGTGAGCCCGCCCTGCAGGAAGCCGACGAGCACGTCAGAGGGGTGGTGCCGGTAGTCTGACACGCGGCTCAGCCCGGTGTACACCGCCAGCAGAACCAGCAGGAACTGCAGCAGGGGCCGCAGCAACCGCGCCCCTCGCCATGACAACCGCGCCTGCAGGTAGAACTGGTAGAGGGTCACATGGTAAGATAGAGTCATGTGACAGGAGGGAGTCACGTGATGAGACAGGGAGGGATCATGTCCCACACTAGCATACCATGTGTTACACTTAGAAAATATGCCTGGCCGTGAGGGACGTCCATACAGGACAGCACTGTGTTGCACTACAGTGACCGAAACAAGGAGAACCCCCCCCAAGGAGAGCTTCACACCTCGTATCCCAGAATTCATTGCCAAAAAATGTATGTGTGTGTGTGTGTGTGTGTGTGTGTGTGTGTGTGTGTGTGTGTGTGTGTGTGTGTGTGTGTGAGAGACTGAACGTGTGCATGCACAGTGTACAGGTGGTACTTACTGCTAGGTACAGCATGGTATACATGGCAAAGGAGGCGTGGCCTGAGAAGAAGGACTTCCTGAAAGAAATGCCAATCAAAGAGCTGTGAATCACCATGCCACACCGCACACACACCGCACACACACCGCACACACACAGCTCTTATCAGGTAGCTCTGCTCTATAATGCCTCACCCTCCAACCACACCCCAGAGCCAAAGGACAACATTCCACACGATACAAAAGAGTGAGGGTTACTGCTCCCCCTGCTACCATTACTGTAACTACTAATGCTGCTACCCCCACTGTTACTATAACTACTGCTACCCCCACTGTTACTATAACTGCTGCTGCTACCACTGTTACTATGACTACTACTGCTACCCCCCACTGTTACTATAACTGCTGCTGCTACCACTGTTACTATGACTACTACTGCTACCCCCACTGTTACTATGACTACTACTGCTACCCCCACTGTTACTATAACTGCTGCTGCTACCACTGTTACTATGACTGCTGCTGCTAACGGTGGTGCTTCTGGTGCTAGCAGCACTCCTGTCAGTTCCTGCTACGGCCTCCCCTACCTGGCCTCGTCCACAGCGTGTCTCTTCGTCCCTTTGCAGGCCACCTCAGCGATGTACACGCCAGGGGTGCAGTTGAGCGAGGCGTAGGTGACGCCGCACACGGACAGGAAGTGGGGGCGGAGCCTCCCGATGCTCAGCTTGGCCATGTTTGTGAGGGATTGGCCCACAAAGCAGCCGAACAGGAAGCTGCCCAGCTCCTTGTAGAGACAGGACACGTAGAGGTTCCTGACAAAGGCGCGCGAGCGGACGCCGCAGAACCGCACGCGGTAACACTCGCCCAGGGCGATCTGAGAGAGAAGCACAGCGTGACAGGCCCCTGTTACCGCAAAGTGTGGAGTATGAGAGCCTCCCCCTAACTTCCAGGTCCCTTATGGAAAGGACTCTGCCAGCTCAGTGATGCTGATGCCCTGGCACCTTACCGCCAGCCCGGTGATGAGGAGGCCTCCGCCAATCAGAAGGCTGTCAGGGATGGACTCGCTCTTCAGCAGGGGGTAGGCAATGCTGGGGTCTCCACAGAAGAAACCCCTCCTGTACGGAGTCACCATCTTCAGCTCACAGGCGAAGAACGGGATGGAGGCTGGAGGGGGCGGAGAGAAAAGGAGGGAATGGTCAACATCTTCTGTCAAAGACGAGAGAGCTGATCCAGAGCAACATTAGTGATGAAATACCAGACGGTGATTGTGAGGGTGAGATGCGTGTGTGTGTGTGTGTGTGTGTGTGTGTGTGTGTGTGTGTGTGTGTGTGTGTGTGTGTGTGTGTGTGAGTGGGAGATGCATGTGTGCGTGTGTGTGAATGTGTGTGAGAGATGTGTCAGCTGCAGGGCTGGAGAACAGGCCAAAGGGCAGAGCTAGGACAGAGAAACCATCTCCTGGCAACAGTACAGTACATAGCCGCATACTGAGAGAAGCCTGTTTCCGGGGGGAATAGGTCCAGCACCGCTACCTGCTGCACACAGACCAGGACCTGCTTCCTGTCCGGCACAGGTGCCCAAGGTCTCCCCTCCAGCAGTTTCTCTCTGACCGTGGGCACTCCGCTGGGATCTGTGCCTCTGAGCAAACTGATCATTAACCACTCCGCACACGCACCTCAAATGACCGAAGATCACAGCACAAACGTATTTAAGGAGCCACATCACACACACACACAGAAGGGCACGCAGGGACAGGACAGGCAGGACAGAGTGGTAGAGAGGGAGAGATGCCATCAGACCCCCTTCCCCCGCATGCCGCCAGACACACCCCCCCAAAATATGCCCCGTCCTAGCAGAGCACCAGGGCTATTGACCCTTCTGAACCTCCACACAAACTATCTGGGCTCAGGTATTTGTACGGCATTTGACCAGCACCCCCCCCAACAGCAAAGGGTGCCTTTCACTGTCTGATAGCATTCAAGCAGCGCCCCCTAGAGGGGAAGAGGCATCCCTGCAGCAGGTTTCGCACCCACAGACAATGTTTTTTTTACAAGCCGCACCTCATTCTGCGTTAAACTTCAGAGAAGAATGACATTACAAATGAGGTCAGCAGCCTTAGAAAAGCTCAGTTTCCCTGAACAGACCTTTTTTCCTATAAATGTGACAGAATGCGGAACTTTGGTTAATGATTAGTGGTTAGATTACAGAGACGGCGCTTATCTCTGCCAGAGAGGTGTGCTGCTGGCCTCCAGCTCAGTGCTGGCCTGCAGCTGCACCTCCCGGCTCTACAGTGCATCACCGCACAGGCTGCAGGGGACCATTTATGAGCAGCACTGCCCCTCTCACCCGCCCAACCCGCCCCTCTCACCCGCCCAACCCGCCCCTCTCACCCGCCCAACGCGCCCCTCTCACCTGCCCAACCTGCCCCTCTCACCCGCCCAACGCGCCCCTCTCACCCGCCCAACCTGCCCCTCTCACCCGCCCAACGCGCCCCTCTCACCCGCCCAACCTGCCCCTCTCACCCGCCCAACCTGCCCCTCTCACCCGCCCAACCCGCCCCTCTCACCCGCCCAACCTGCCCCTCTCACCCGCCCAACCCGCCCCTCTCACCCGCCCAACCCGCCCCTCTCACCCGCCCAACGCGCCCCTCTCACCCGCCCAACCTGCCCCTCTCACCCGCCCAACCCGCCCCTCTCACCCGCCCAACCTGCCCCTCTCACCTGCCCAACCTGCCCCTCTCACCCGCCCAACGCGCCCCTCTCACCCGCCCAACCTGCCCCTCTCACCCGCCCAACCTGCCCCTCTCACCTGCCCAACCTGCCCCTCTCACCCGCCCAACGCGCCCCTCTCACCCGCCCAACCTGCCCCTCTCACCCGCCCAACCTGCCCCTCTCACCCGGGGGGGGGGCAGACAGAGAGGAAGGGAGGTGAGGGGGGGGGGGCAGACAGAGAGGAAGGGAGGTGAGGGGGGGGGGGCAGACAGAGAGGAAGGGAGGTGAGGGGGGGGCAGAAAGAGAGGAAGGGGGGTGAGGGGGGGGCAGAAAGAGAGGAAGGGGGGTGGAGGGGGGGGACAGAGAGAGAGGAAGGGGGGTGGAGGGGGGGGGGGGGGGAGAGAGGTGAAGAGAAAAAGATCATGAGAGAAACAGGACATGTGTCATGTTGTTTGTGAGCTGGAATGAGAGGCAGGCTGATAGGGAATATTTTATCTTTTCACTTTGGACTTTGGACTGGTCAGGAGATTCATTGTTATGCCTCTCACGCCAAAGCAGGCAGCAAGGCACAGAATGACTGCTTTTCACACTACAGGTCCCACAGTGCACTACAGGAAGTCCCACAGTGCACTACAGGAAGTTCCACAGTGCATTACAGGAAGTCCCACAGTGCACTACAGGAAGTCCCACAGTGCACTACAGGAAGTCCCACAGTGCACTACAGGAAGAGTGATGTCCCATGAGTGACAGGAGAGAGGGAAAGAGACAGAAAGAGGAAAGAGATGGGGAAAATGTGCAAAACACAGGGAAGAGACACTTCAAACAGTATGACAAAAACCTACCCACAATTCCCTGCCCTGCAGGAAAAGCTGCCCCATCTGCCCTGAGCTGGGACAGGGCATCCAGGCACCTGCCACGGTGGGACAGACGCAGACACAACAGCATCACACTCACCATTTTAAAGCTTTGTTTCTTATCTGATCCTTAGCAATATAGCGTCATCATTTGTCCCTTTGTCCTTCACAATTGAAGATTGTCATTCTCTTGTTCACGGCACAAATTCTTTGTAAACATCTTTCTGTCATTCTAGAGAAACAAACTAAACTGAATAGGGCAGAAAAGGGGGGAGGAGTATTTAGAGGGCTGGAGGCAGATCTGTTTTCAATTTACACCCTCAATACCAAAACCTACAGTGAGATCGCTGCCAGAGTACAACAGCAAAATATCAGAGAGAAAAAAATCAGCCAGAGAAAAAGAGAGAGAGAGAGACAAAAAGAGAGAGAGAGAGAGAGAGAGAGAGAGGGAGAGAGGGAGAAAAAAAAGAGAGAAGGAGGGAGAGAGCGACTTCTTAGAGACTTAAAAGCTCCTTCTTGGATATCATAATAAAAAAAAAGCTTTGCAAATAAAACTATCAGAGGCAAAGAGAGGGAGGGATGGAGCGACAGGGAAACAGAAGATGGAGGGAGGAGAAAGTGTGTTTCTGATCGTGCTTATGTGCTCTGCCAATATGTATTTGCAATAAAGAAGCTGTATGGGTGTGAGAGAAGGAGCAAAACAGAGGGAGGGAGAGAGAGAGGGAGAGAGAGAGAGAGGGAGAGAGAAAAGGGGGAGTGAAACTTGAAAAGATGTTGCCAGCCCTTTCTCTAGAGAAACCCAGATGGAGGCGATTAGCAGTGAGGCTGGAATGCATGGGTCAGAGTCCTGAGCTCAGCTGGGACCTGCTCTATAAACACAACCCGACAGAACCACAAAGTCAGAACCCTGCTCTCAGCACTGCCCCTGGAGGGTCTGACTGGCAGTACACCTACACCATTGAAATACACCGAATCATTGAAAATCCATTCTGTTGTCACAGTTACAATGTGACCGGCCGGGGCAGGGATGGGGCTTCGAGTCTCAAACCTCAAATCTGAGCTGTCAGTCATCCCCTCCCTCAGAAATCTAGTGCCACTGCTCAGCAAAAATGGCCCAGGATTGTAGCTTCTGTTTTACCCAACAGATACTACAGGAAGAGGAGCATTTAGCAGACAGATAGAAGCAGATTTCTACTTTCAATCACCCTGATTACCTGAGCCAAGGATGAGCTCGCTGCCAGAGAGCAACAGTAAAATAACAGGAAGAGAAAAACAACTCAACACCGAGCAAACGGAGAAGGGGACAGACAGAGAGAGAGGAGGAGGAGTTCATCAGTTCAGGGTTGTCACCACAGTTTCTCTATTTTTTTTAGTTTTGTGTATTATATGTTTGTTTGCATGTGTGTACTATAATGTTAACAGCTAAACCTGCACTCCCCTCCAAAGCTACTGACAGGACTCACTACAGCCCCATTCGCACACGCACACACACACACACACACATACCCGCACACATACCCGCACGCACGCACGCACGCACGCACACACACACACACACATACCCGCACGCACGCACACACACACACACACACATACCCGCACGCACACACGCACGCACACACACACACACACACACACACACACACACACACACACCCGCACGTACGCACACACACACATACCCGCACGCACACACACACACACACACACACACACACCCGCACGCACGCACACACACACATACCCGCACGCACGCACGCACTCGCACATGCACACACACGCGCACACACACACACACACACACACACACACACACACACATACCCGCACGCACACACGCACACGCACTCGCACGCGCACACGCACACACACACATACCCGCACGCACACTCACACATGCACACGCACGCACGCACACACACACACACACACACCCGCACGCACGCACACGCACTCGCACATGCACACACACACGCACGCACACACATACCTGCACGCACGCACGCACACACATACCCACACACACACACACACACACACACACATACCCGCACACACACACACACACACACACACACACACACACACACACACACACACACACACACACACACACACACACACACACACACACACACACACACACACACACACACACACACACACACACACACACCTGGAACACACAGGCAGCTGCAGGTGAGGTGCCAGGTGTGTGTCAGACAGGACGCAGTGGTTTCAGTTTCAGGTAGCGGCATGCACAGGTGAGATGGAGGATAGTGGTGGTGATGAGGCCTGTTATTTGAGGGGTGTCAGCAGTGAGGGGGCTGAGGGGGGGTGTGAATTCCTCTGCAGTGTCAGAGGGCTGTTTTGTCTGCCTCTATTGTTTCACAGGAGAGGCTGAGCAAAGAAGAACAAAGACACAAAGAGGAAGGAGACAGAAGAGCACCATGCGCTATCTCTGCACACACCTGCATGCAGTCTTCACCACTTTACAGACACTCCCGGCCTGCTCTGACCCCCAAAACACCCCTCCCTGGCCCACAGCTGCTTCCTCATATAGACCCAAGCCCCACCCCAATTAGAGCAGAGGGCAGCCAATCAGCATCTGCGATGGACCCAAATGGAGCAGTGAGCAGAGGTGCAATATCAGGACTAATGGAGCTCAGTCTGGGGGGTTAAAACTGACCAATCAAGCGTGAGATGCCATTTACAGAGCAGCTGTGTGTGTGTGTGTGTGTGTGTGTGTGTGTGTGTGTGTGTGTGTGTGTGTGTGTGTGTGTGTGTGTGTGTGTGTGTGTGTGTGTGTGTGAGAGTGATAGAAAGGTTGTGTGTGTAAAGGCTGTCTAGGTATTAGTTATTTTTTTAAAAAGACACACGGCTCAGGGTTGGGGCTCACAGTCAGGGTTCAGCTCTTACAGCTGTAACATGTACACTCTGCAGTGGTGAAAGAGCTCAAAGACTGACAGCCATAAAGACTGCTATACATAAAGACCGACAGCCATAAAGACTGATATACATAAAGACCGACAGCCATAAAGACTGATATACATAAAGACCGACAGCCATAAAGACTGATATACATAAAGACCGACAGCCATAAAGGCTGATATACATGACTGTAAAAAATCAGTGATCATCATTTTTAGGATGCCTATATATTTATGCATTTCAAATTAATACTGCCTGTATTAAACTTTGGATAGTTTTAATTAACACACACACACACACACACACACAGATATGCCAAGCACGGAATATACAGGCAAGCTGCTGCATGTCAGGGTTTCAGTCTCACTCAACAACTTTCACTGCCAGCTGAGCACAGACACACACACACACACACACACACACACAGACACACGCACGCGCACACACACGCACGCACGCGCGCGCGCACGCACACAAACAAACACATGCTGCAATACTTCTTGCCTCTCCATCAAAACACCTTTCAGGGAGAGAGGAAAAAGAGGAGGAGAGAGGGGAGAGGTGGAGGGCACAGACAGCACAGTTCTTCACTGTGGTATTTAGGCTGCATGTCTTTCTCTATGGCATCTACTCATTCCACAACGGCTTCTTTTTCATGCACACACAGACACACATAGATACACACAATGCATGCATACTGACCACCATCTGCAACAACAACTTTATGCTGTATGGCCTACTGATGAGATTCAATCATTTGTACTTCAGCCAAAAAAAAACAAAATGTCGAAAAATTTCAGAGAGGTTCAGATATATATGAGGGCTAATAAAGAGCTTGTTAATTCTGTAATCATAGCGCTAATCAAGGATCCAGCAATGATACTGTAATGAAACTAATTTTATCTTTACAGCTGGGGCCAAAACCCGGACAGCAGGGCAGCTACTGGCAGGAGTGAAAACCATGGCCACCTGGTCCTGTGTGTGCTCACACACGCACACACACGCACGCACACGCACGCACACGCACGCACGCACACGCACGCACACGCACGCACGCACACTCACTTACTGACAAATATGACCTTTCACCTCTGACCCAGCCTGAGGAAAGCAAGGCCTGATGGCGCTGGCTGAGTGCAGACCGCTCCACCCGACAGCCTGCACCACGACGGAACAGCACAGCACACCCCGAACAGATCGCTCCACCCGACAGCCTGCACCACGACCGAACAGCACAGCACACCCCGAACAGATCGCTCCACCTGACAGCCTGCACCACGACCGAACAGCACAGCACACCCCGAACAGATCGCTCCACCCGACAGCCTGCACCACGACCGAACAGCACAGCACACCCCGAACAGATCGCTCCACCTGACAGCCTGCACCACGACCGAACAGCACAGCACACCCCGAACAGATCGCTCCACCCGACAGCCTGCACCACGACCGAACAGCTCCCAGCGTTCCAAAAGGCGTGCACTGATTGGCTGGTCAGTAACAGCAGCGGGACAGAGATGATGTGAATGTGATACACAGCACAGAGCCCACTGAAAGAGGCTGAGCACACAGGGGCCCACCCATGCAATCCGCCACAGTCCTGCGCCCCACCACATCCCCCCACCGCCACTGCAGCCAGCACACATACCACCAACACGCACCATCAGCAGCGCCAGGGATGGGATACATACCCTGTACCACAAACAGGGACCGACAGAGGGTGCAGGGATACAGATCTGCTTTGGGGTTGACACCCGTCTGGAGGACAGACAGCAGCTGTAAGCTGTAGGACAGAGAGGAGCCAACGGCTGCAGGAACACACAGCGGTAAGGTTCTTTTTTTGGGACGGGGTGAGGGGGGGATGTGCTGAAACATTACAGTAGGTTTTAAATGGGTCATGTCCTGCCAGGTCATGTGCTGCTGATGTCAGAAACGTGGCATGAAAGGAGAGAAGTGGAGCAATGGCAGTAGTCATTCACAGAGGAAGTACAGACTCGTGGTCCTGAGGTGACAGGAAAAGTCGCAATCAACAAGCGTACGTGCGAGTTCACAGCGTGAGGTCATCGCCCTTTTCGGAAACCTTCCACTGAACTCCGCCAACCTCCTCTGACCTCTGAACGTACTGATGAGCCAAAGGCAGTTCAGGCAGCCCGCCTGTGAAGCAGCGCAGCCCACCATCTGTGAGAGATTTACCTTAACCTGTTTTCCAGCTGTGTCCAGCTTCTGCCAGCTGATTATAGTGTGAAATACAGGAGGATTTGACTGAAGAGAGGTGTAAGTCTTGGTGTAAATACTGCCTGCCTGCCATGACACCACCCTTTCCAGCCAACAGGTCCCCCCTCTGTAGGCCTGACTGCCCATCCTCAGAAATCACACACACACGACCGGGGCAGAGGCTGACCGAGGCTGAGCAGCTTGCGTTCGGTGGGGCGTCTCGTCACTGCCAGCACACACACCTGCCCCGACAAGTTCCAGCGAAACAGCGTGCGGTAAAGACGGCGAGGCAGACGGCTCCAGAACGCAGCGCCACATCGTGGTCCGCACAACACGCCTGCACCGTTCAGCTCTTTCCCCCTTCTCAGTTCACTGACACACTCCACAACATACCCACTACATTTCATTTTAAAATCTATCTTACAATTCACGTACGGGTGCTCATGATTTAGAAAAGTTTGGACACACTTGAGATAATGTGAAAAATGCATTCACAGACATTATCTAAAGACTTATGCTTAAATGCTTGACATTTGTTTCGTAGACAAATATAAATAGTCAAGTTGATGCCTGTGTGTGAATTTCTTTCTAAAAAATAATTTAAAAAATTACATTCTTCAAAGCAGCCAAAAAATATTAAGATATTTTTGACTTGTTTATAACACTTTTTTGTCACTGCCTAATTCCATGTTATTTCACAGTCTTGACGTCTTTATTATTATTCTAAAACGTGGAAAATAGAAATAAAGAAAGGTAGGTATGTGTAATTTTGACTCGTACCGTATCTTCTTTGAAAGTATACTGGACTCCTAATTCAGTGTGGGCAAGTGGTGAGTCTCGAAAACATCTGCGCTGGTGAGCGGCTCCAACTTATTCAATTATATTACGTAACTTTTAGCCGATTTATTCTCACACACAGCATGGATAAACCGGAAAGGAAGAAAAACATTAAACAAAGATTAACTGGATTTGTGAGCTGTCGGGTTGTATATTTATATCTCCCAATAATTCCCTCCGTCTCGCTTTCTTGAGAACGGCTGTTGTCATGGGAACTGATGAATTCCCCGGGTCGACGCTGAGGGCAGCCGGTCAGCATAAACTCACCATGTGCACAGAGTTAAGCAACTGTTTTTTCCCTTGCAAAACGGTAAAGTGTGCTAGGATTCTGTGTCGCCACAACCTGATACACTAGTATAGTAGAGCCTGGCTTACTCTGTTTACATTACATTACCTACCGCAATGAATACGTTCATAAGGAATGCTAAACGGCGACTTTCGCCCCCGACCAACAACTTATTTTGGCTAGCAAAAAAAGATCATTTACAAATGCTTAGTTCTTCCTAAATATACTATAGGAACACGGGCAGTATCGACTCTGTAAGAAACTTGCTGCCCGGTAACTCGAGAGGCTTCGCCCCGCAGACTGCTGCGGTCCACCCGGCTTCGTGGCAGTGAAGTTCACCTTGTCTCCCGGAGACCGAAGAGGTACCACCGTGTAAACAGGGTGTAAACATAACTGTAGACTGTCTGACAAACCGATAATGCAGTCAAAAACAGGGCTGGCAAGTCAAGAGAGTCCATCTTAACGTCTTAACGTATGGAAACTAGCGATCAAACTATTTTACAAAGAACATATTGCACTTAAGCATTGGGACAAATCGGAGAAAACCGTACAAAAGTTTTACACTGCCGTTCGTAGAGCAACCGAGAGCGATAGTTGAACGGAAACTTCATTACCTACGAGCAGACAGAGCACATCCAAGCCGACCAGCATCTTCCTCTTGGTGCAGGGCGCCGGGCTGTCAGCGCCGGGGTCCTTCTTCCCAGCCCCGTTCTCCTTCAGCGAGTCCCCGACTCCACCGCTGTCAGCAAGGCGCTGCTGAAGCTCCGCGTCCCGGGGGATCATTCCTGGGTTGCTCTGGTTGTATTTATGCATCCTTTCTCGTTATTCAGATCAATATTTCACTTTTTGAGTTCCTGTTCACTGTTTATTTACTGGAATGTTTTCCAAATGTACAAAATAGATGGTTGCATGCCCTTGTTAATAAGCTTAGCTGGTTAGCTAGCTGGCTAAGAATGTGATAAAAAAGATCTCACGAAAAAAGTTTGAGTGTAAAATTATAATCGTCCACCCCAATTGGAGCCTCTCAAATCCAGCTAGAACTGTTCAGTAGAAAATTTGACCTGAAGAGGAAAGCTACGAACTGATGCCTTCACTCGGGTTTCCAACTTTCTCGCAGCAAACGTTTCACCTGCGTTTATTAAAAGTGTGGTCAGGGTGACACACGCCCGTCGTCACCGTCTGAAAATCGATAACCTCATCAGGAAAGTTTCAACCATCTTACGAAACGAGGAGTAGATGACAAATCGCTCGAGTCTATAAGCTACCCGGTTAGCGCTGCCATCTCGCTTCTCACGGCTAACCCACGTCTGTTCTTCTGCGCTCGTCCGTCTCAGACCCGCACACCCGGGCAACGCCGGTCCCCTTGGCCCGGGGGAGTTGTGTTTTCTAGCGCAGTGGTTGCGGTGTTTCTCCCCTCTCTCCCTCGCCCATACACAGAGCTCAGCAAGCGTCTCTCCACACGGCGCTTCGCGTCTCGATCTGGTTCACCGTTGTACTTTGGTTTACTCCTATCCTACTCTCTGCCAGTACCGCCTAGCTACTCGTTAATTATTTACTCTGAGAGAACAAATCTCTTCCCCGATGGCTCGCCAAGAACAGCTACAGGCGACTCAAAGAGGCCGCAAGGTGTGAGTTTTTGTGGCGAGATCGATTGCAGTTCTGGCACGATCCCATGCTACTCCCGCACTCCTGGTTTGAAATGAGGCGCGCCGGGAAGGCGGTTTCTTCATGCTGCAGGCTTCGGCTGTCTTTTCGCATTGCCACTGGCACCACTACGGGAAGATAATGATGAGTACATTGCAGGGAAGCGATGGAGGCTGTAGCAACCCCGAGCAAATGAGGCACAATATATTAATAATAATAATAATAATAATCATAGTATTATTAATAATAATAGTGGTATTATTATTAATACTACTACTACTACTACTACTACTACTACTACTACTAATAATAATAATAATAATAATAATAATAATAATAATAATAATTATTATTATTATTATTAATATAAAAAATTATTAAATATAAAAAATAAAAATATTATTATTATTATTATTTTTATTATTATTATTATTATTATTATTAATAATAATAATAAATACCCCCCTTTCTCAGCCAAGATGAGGGTCACCTCCAGTGCAACATTAATAGAGCGATGATATTGACAGGAGTCCCATCATACCAGCATTTTAGTCTGATCAATACGTAGCACTGGATTATAAACCCTGCATGTGTTCACATTAATGTTTCAAAACAAGGGCGTGTTACGCAGCTGAAATGGAAAACCGATTTTCAGAGGATGGAAGCATGGAAAGTTAATAAAGGACATTAGAGAGAAGCTTGCATTGTGGCACAGGCCTACTGTCACTGCCCCAAGCCTGACAGCCTACTGTCACTGCCCCAAGCCTGACAGCCTACTGTCACTGCCCCAAGCCTGGCAGCCTACTGGGGCCCCAAGCCTGACAGCCTACTGTCACTGCCCCAAGCCTGACAGCCTGGTGGGGCCCCAAGCCTGACAGCCTACTGTCACTGCCCCAAGCCTGACAGCCTACTGTCACTGCCCCAAACCTGACAGCCTACTGTCACTGCCCCAAGCCTGACAGCCTGGTAGGGCCCCAAGCCTGACAGCCTACTGGGGCCCCAAGCCTGACAGCCTACTGGGAAAGTGATCAGCACCTCCACAGAAGAGACCGGTGGTCTAAAGGCTAAAGGCCTTTACCTCAAATAAAGACAGAGACCAAGTCTGATACCGACATCGAAAATCAATGTGGGTGTTGGGGTTTGGGAACTTCACATATAACCACAGGACTGTTGGTTTGAATCACAGGGTGCCGATTGCCGTTGTAACATTAAGATAACAACATAACTGGAACGGTTTCAGTGAATGCTCAGCAAAATGCCAGGAGCCAGGTGTTCTACCTGAGGCCTAATGAGGAGGCCGATACAGAGGCCCTGTTAACTGCACACAGTCCTTACCCACAATGCCCAGGGTCTGCTGCACTGACTCCACTAACTGCACATGCTCCTTACCCACAATGCCCAGGGTCTGGAACTATTAGACATACCAGTCATTCAAAATGCTTTTCACTGATAAAAATATAACCAAGAGCACTATTTCCAAGAGAACTATTTGGTCATAAAGTTAGTGATAAAAATGCAAAAATACTTCAAACTATAGGTGAGAACTTGAGTCCTATGTTTTCTGCAACTTGATTTTTAAATCTGCAATTTGGTCTCTCTGCACAGAGATACAGCCTCCTGCTAACAGCAAATAACACACTCACACAGCTGTGGTCACCATCTCAATTAGGCATTTACTACCTGGCCATTGCGCACCTGCAGCGTGGTGAGAGAGCTGTGTGTGTGTGTGTGTGTGTGTGTGTGTGTGTGTGGCTAGAAGTTAAGCAGCATCTCACACAGCCACATGCCTGTTTGTGTGCCCTGGGGCCCAACTCTCCATTACTAGAGTTCGATTGAGCTATTGCAGACTGATCTTTGACATCTGTACATTCAGTCTGTTTGTTGGTCTGTTTGGTCTAATAACCGCATAGGCTTGTAGCAGTGTGTTCAGCATATTTTTAATGTGTCCTTTGAATAAGGTGTGAAGTAGCTGAGTCAATTTAGCATTGATCAGATGAAGCTGGACACTTGTCTGCTTTTTTATTAAGGAGCTCAAATGAATGGCAATAACTGACAGAAGCAACTGTCTTGGTGTCCCCCTGTTCGAGAAAGCACCGCTCCAACAGCTCATACACGTAATAAACTAAAAGCAGGAGCTAATTAAATGTCAAATACAGATCAGGATTCAATTAACCACTCAACCTGCTGAACACACACACACACACACACACACACACACACACACACTGCTCTCCTCACACACACACACAGCTCTCCTCACACACACACAGCTCTCCTCACACACACACAGCTCTCCTCACACACACACACACCGCTCTCCTCACACACACACACACACACACCGCTCTCCTCACACACACACACCGCTCTCCTCACACACCGCCCCCTGCACACACACACACACACACACACACACACACACACACACACACACAGCGCCCTGCATGTGGTGACTCTTACTCTCACATTGCCCTCCCACACATTTATGCAGCAGCTGCAGGGACTGGACCAAACTGCCATGCAATCTGTTTATCCCAATACCCATCGCTTCAAAGCTAATGACTTTGTTTAAAGAAATCAACTTCAGAAGCAGAAACTCCATTGTCTGAGTTCCAGACATCTCTCTCTCACTCCCTCATCCTGCATGGCCAACTGCAGCAGGTGCTGGTAACTGTGGTAACCTTCCCCATGGTGACGATCTGCTGAGAGGACAGAATGACCACAACACTGAATGAAGTCCTGTAAACACAATGCATGCCTGCAGCCTCCCTTCCCCACCTCACACCCGCCAGCCACCTGAAAGCCAGGTGCGACAGCAGCGGCCTCTAGTGGTTGTAAGGGTTTGCGTCCTAAATAGGGTCTCTGTAGAGAAGCATACTGAAGCATTCTGAGCATCGGCAGCTGCTTCTCCCCCTTGTGGCTTTTTCTGAAGAGTTTTCTGTTGGACAGCAGTATGACACTCAGTTCACAGATATATTAGCGTGCGCACGCACACACACACACACAAACACACACACGCGCGCACACACACGCGCGCACACACAAACACACACACACAGGCGCGCGCGCGCGCGCATTCACACTTTGAGTCAAGCTTCGCGTGGCATCGCACCCACAGAAAATCATGAGTCGTTTGCAACCACAGCCCCTCGGTCTGCTGCGTGTGCCTGTGCGTGCCTGTGTGTGTGTGTGTGTGTGTGTGCGTGTGCGTGTGTGTGCATGTGCGTGTGTGTAGCATGCCGAGTTCACAACACCTTGCTTTGCCTGATCAGCATTTACATACACACAGGTACACGCGTGCATGCACTCAGACACACACACTCACAAACTGTGCACGGTGCTTCAGCACACAGTGTCTACAGGGCAATGCTGTCATTTCCTTCTACATGTTATTAATAGTTCATCAAGGCTGAATTTCCTGCGTACTAACGTCTTGCAGTGTACAGTTAGGCTCATGTGCGCATCATTCTGAGCTAGTGTGACTCAGCCCAGCGATTTCTCTGAGGCCCGGACCCACACAGCACTCTGCTCTCGCACCAATGCTCACATCCTCTTTCTGCCACGCCCACACCCTGGCCCTCGGAACGCCAGAGCGTCCTGTTAAAGAGACGAACTAAGAAAACCTGCCAGCAAGGATAATTCACAGTAAGCGTTTAGATGTTGTAATGGAACATGCTGCTCGACAGGAAGCAGTCAGACCAGCACTGGCCTCCACTGTTCGAGTGCATAGCAGGGCATGTAACACTACTACAAGTCTAGAGTAAGATAAAGTACCACAATAACTCAGTTTTTTTTTATACCATAAAAGCACCCTAATAATGAACGCTCAATGCAATGTAAAATGTCTGATCAATCCAACCACAGAAAACACACTTGCCTGCTGTGAATAAGACTTTGATTCACCTAAGCATGAATGTTAAAATGCTGTGATACAATCCATCAGAATAAGCAGATGAAATGTGGAGTTAAACTGGTAACAATGGGATATTTCTTCACCTAATCCGCTTCAGTATAAATACAGCCATCAGGTACAGAGGGCACAGCTGAGTGCCAGACGCTTTCAACATTTACATCCAGTTTCAATCAAAGCCACACATCTGCACTGTACAGATTACAGCTAAGAACAAAACCCCACATCGTTCTGCAATGCCACCCCTCCCCAGGTCAGAACATGAGCTCATCCTGGCCGTTAACTAATTCATCTGAAGGCACCCAGGACCATGTATTGAAAACCCCACATCGAAACACCGATAAAACCAATGCCAGTTCAAATATACCAGCTGAGAACCAATTCAGAACATGAATCTATTCAGCTTAACCATAGCAGTGACCCGAAGGTTGTGCTCACAACGCAAGACTGAATTAAGCATACAGAACCAGTCAAAGGTTGGAAACACCTACTCATAGACAAGTTTTTCTTTATTTTTACCATTTTCCACACTTTAGAATAATAGTAAGCTTGGGTACTTTTAGGCCCCGTGGCTTTAGAAATAATGACCCAAGTGTTATTTGGCTGAGCATATGGAGTTCACAAGAGGGAAAATGAAGTGTCTAAAGAATTACTCTGCTTCATATGCGCAGAATCAGTTATATCCCTGAAAGTGAGTAAGTTAAGATTCTGTTTTGTCTGTTGAGAGCCCAGCACAGGACCTGTGGCTGCAGCTCCTGGTGTGACCACTAGAGGACAACAAACACCCACCGATGCTTTGCGTTCCTTCAGAGAGAGGGCCCCATGCCGCTCTTGGGGGATGAGAGGTCATGTTGGCAACTGAAGGCCGATTCTGCTTTCAGGGAATTGAAGCAACAGTTACTAAATCTCGTCACATGTCCTAGTTAGATCTTTTTTTTTCTTTAGGATCCTGTCTCCTGTGGTGCATACGTTGGGAAGCTGCATCACTGGGCTCCAAACCTGACATCACTGTTTTTCAGTGAGAGCTCTGCAACTTATTAGTGCATCCATCAGCTCTGATGCGCTTGGTTGGAATAAAGATGCACTGGAAAAACACGCTGGCCTGTCGGGTGGGGAGGGGGTGTCAGCTGGAGTCAGACTGTTTTTTGCCGTTTTCACACTGCACCGCTTGCACCACACCACCCAGTGTGAAGGCGATACTCACTTCTGTAGTTTCACATTGTTACTCTTTAGTGACATGTTCTCCAACTCTACTCTTACTTACAGCAACACAGCATTAAAAAATCAAATTCTACAATAAGAATGCAAAGGGTATAATGTAGTTTAAAAGACAGATCGTTACATTTCTGTGGCTGAGCCTTGATTCTCACCTCATTTACCTGCTTTTCGCCCGCACTGTGACACGCATGGTGAACGCAAACGCCCATGCAGTCGGCCTACAGCCCCGTCATCCCCCTGAGAGCAGCAGAGTGCCACGCCCAACAGCTGCCACCAGGGGGTGCTGACAGCTGAGCTGTCAAGCGGCTGGTGCCAGTGCAGGTCCAGAGGAGGTCCAGTGCATGGACATGACTGACCTCATCCGGCTGCAGTGGCGTGATTTGGCCACAGGGTGGCCTGTGTGAGGTACAGCTTGTGTGTAGACACTGTGCGGGGAACCAGATTTACCCTAAAATCAGTCAGTTATAAGAGAGCTGCCCTTTCAACTGATCACACCGGCACACACACTGCGTCACCGGGCCAAAAAGGGACTGTCCACAAAGCTGATTCGTAGATGTGCAAGGTACTTCTTGAGAAACGGTGTGAGCTTCTGGAGGAGTGTTAGAGGTGCGGTGTGGTGTCACAACTCGCACTGTAAGTGCAGGGCTAGCAGTGAGTGAGGGTTATGGGGTAGCTTAGATTAGAGACATTCCCTAAGTGAAAAACAGATTGGAACTGCTTGACGGTGCCTTGGGGTGAACCCCAGAGGAGGGTAACAGCATTATGACATCATTATGACATCATTGGACTGCTGTGCATCACACCAGATGCTGTTATTTTGAGTTCTGTGAATTGCCACTAACAGATTTGGCAATCCGGATGCAAGAGCTTGTTGGCTATTCTTAGCAGTCTTGGAAGATCCTGAACTATATCACAGCAGCCTTGCAACTGATGACTCAAACCCAACCCCAAACCCCCGATGCTCTGTTTCAGTCACAGAGCTAGTGGGCAAAGGTGTTGACACGACCGCCATCTGAGTCCTCACAGAGACACAGAGACCGTACTGCCAGGGATGGTCTCTGACTGCGCCCTTCTCTTTCAGCATGTCATCACATTTTTCTTTCAGGTCCCGCTGATCACAGCTGCAGTGCTGTGCACATGTAGCACATGTAGCAGTTGTGAAAATCACTGCACATCACAGTCTTCAGTGCACATAAATCAAGCAAGCAGCCACCCCATGGGCAGAACAGCACCCCCTGCTGGTAATCAGGGCACTGTGAAAAGAGGAAAGGTTAAACCTGGCCTACATATTACAGCAGTTCTGTCTGGTAGGAATGGGGTACACATATTACACATGCTACCATAGTACTGTATACTTAATTACTGTTACTCCGACCTGGGGTACAGACTCTGCATGTGGTACTATGTTAGTAAGAGTTGGGATGGTCCTCTGATCAGATGATGCTGTAAGGCAGGCTGAAGTTGATTGGCAGATGAAACTGAGGCTGGTTGTAGTTGATTGGTAGATGACACTGTAAGGTGGGCTGTGGCATTATCATCCTCAGAACACACGCACGCGCACGCGCACACACACACACACACACACACACATAGAAACACACACACATTACATAAGCATACTCTCTACAGACCTTTAAATTCTCTCTCTCACACACACATACATATATATATTACATACACATAAGCTCTACACACATTTAAATTCACACACATAGACACACATTACAGGCACACACACACACACACACACACACACTTCTTACACACGTTATTTTAACACATGCCCACAACAACCTTTACATTATACACACATTTCCAGCCAAGCAGAAATACACGCATTGCATACACACAGATCCTCGCACACACAGCTGCGACATTTGGACTTTCACGCTGAATTCCCATTGCAAAATGGGAACTCGACATGTTCCCCAGAGCGAGCAGTTTTTGTTCTCCTCTGGAGAAGCGCGGCAGGCTTGTGGTTAGGGGCAGCCTTGCGACACAGAGCAAGTGAAAGCGGCAGGGTGCAGTGCGTCACGGCCGCCTTTATCGCCTCCATCTGCTCTCTGACCCGCTTCACAGCGCGCCACTTCCTCCCGCTCGGCCCGCGCGGCCAGCTTCCCGGCAGCATCTCCAAGCGCACGATATTAATCTCAGCCTTATTGACTGTAAATGAAGCATCAATTACTGCTAATGAGCGCAAGCAGGGCCTGCGGAGGGGGGTGGCGGGGGGGGGGGGCACTGCGTGGAGCGGGTGAAGGAGAGATTGTGGACGACCGACCGTGTGGGCTCGTGGAGTATTACTAAAGTAACATTTGTGTTCCCTCTGTCCCTCACTGCATTAATGGCTAGTTACACCTTTATTCTCGTCACCACAGCAATGACAACCGCTGAGCCTGCCGGGGGTCGGGGGGGCACGCCTTCCACGACCGTCTGCCACACTACAAATCACAGAGTGCACCAGGATGCGGATGCCAGCAGTGCTCTTCAGTCCTGCTGAAGAGCAACTCACAGGTGCCCGGGAGAGTCCCCGGGGGGGGGGGGGGTTGGTTGACGAGCCCTCCCTGCTTCCCCACACCCCCGCCAACCTATTCACTCATAGTGCTTGGCCAGGGGGCCAGTGGAGGGAGCTGAGGAAGGCTGAGACACACTGAGGACCAGCCAATCAGCGGCAGCCAAACAGCGGCAGCCGAACAACGGCAGCATTGTGAACAAGCTGCAGGGGTCTGATCACACACGTAATGTGAACTGTCACCCAACTGTCATCATTTCTCAAAATAATGTACGCACTACGTGCTTTGGTAATTAGCAGGAAATGAGAGCTGCGTTATATGCAAATTCTCAAGACTT
This sequence comes from Megalops cyprinoides, assembly GCF_013368585.1. Lineage (NCBI taxonomy): Eukaryota > Metazoa > Chordata > Actinopteri > Elopiformes > Megalopidae > Megalops > Megalops cyprinoides. The sequence continues at coordinate 1,214,079 of NC_050601.1, read as the reverse complement.
TTTTCATAAATTGAGTTTGGTGGCATTCCATCGGAGACCACATTACTTAATGCTGTGAATGGTGTCAGTAAATCCAAAGTGACTCTTATGAGTTGATTGCTTGATTCTTATAAGCTGATTTTTTTAAACAGAGCTGGCATAGGAGGGGGTCTGCCTCATCATTTGTGATGACTATACACAGTTTATTCTTATGTCAGTGTGTCTTCTAAAGACTTTATTGTAAATAAGTGGAGGGATGGCAGGAAAGCAGAATGCAGCCCTGGCCTCCGACTGCTGTGCTTTCTCTGAAATGCTCCTCCTTTCCTGCGTATCACATCTGACCACCAGCCTGCCACATGCGTGTGCAGCTGAAACGGAACCACTCCAACGCATACGGGAGCCGTGGAGTTTACTCCGTCATGCGAAACCTTTTTACAGAATGAAACATGAAGCTGATCGGGAAATGATAAAGTCACCGCTCCTGAGAACCATACAAGACCTGTCGATGCTGCTGACCGTGAGGGATGCTAGCCGTTAGCGTGGCTAACTGGAGGGATTCTAGCCGGCTGTCAGCCCTGCCAACGACCAGCATGCAAAGCAGACCTACAAAAACTGACACCAATAAAATATCACAAAGGACAGTGGAAACGGTGCATTTGCGTGAGTCACACTGATGCCAGTGTGTTTCTAACACCGAACACAATCTGACAAAAGCAACCTTCTGCAGCTTCAGCAAAACAAGCGGAAACAACGCATTCACTGACAACAAAGCCGAGAAAGCGATGAAGTAACAACGTCTCAGACAAGACAGAGAGACTGCTGGGGGGAAACTGAGAAGAGACTGTGTGTGTGTGTGTGTGTGTGTGTGTGTGTGTGTGTGTGTGTGTGTGTGTGTGTGTGTGTGTGTGTATGTGTATGCATGTATGTGTGTGTGTGTGTGTGTGTGTGTGTGTGTGTGTGTGTGTGTGTGTGTGTGTGTGTGTGTGTGTGCGTGTGCATGAGACAAAGAGAGGAAGAGCCATTGTCACACTACCCCCAAAAATCTGGTCACAATTTAGAAAATTTGAGTGGCATGCACAAACAGGATAACCATAAACAAATGAGCATCAAACATATTGCTGAGATCACAAATGTCTGCCTAGATGGACATGTGACCTTAAGCGCAAAGCAATCTGATGCAAAGCTGTATGCATTAGCATGGTTAAGCCAGAAGAAGGAAATTCACATAATGGTGGATCTCACTTTTCACTGTAGAGTCCATTATTTAGAAATGCAAGGCTACTGGTACGGTGGCAACCCAGGCAAACACAGGAAGTCTGTCTGTCCATGCTGCCACCAGCAGTGAGCCAAGCTGGAGGTCTCCATAAAAAGCAAAGCGTGAGGAAGAATTGCTCCTAGCTGCAGGTGTGAATGTGGCTTTCATAGCTGGGCTGCAGCCTCTTCTGGAGGCAAAACACACAGAGGCAGCTGAAGCCGCATCTGTGATTGACAAGTGTAACCATGTCCCATTGTCAGATTCAACTAAAACTGAATACCCACTGTGAAACCTGATTTTTTATATGTATTTTGGGGGCTGATTTGCATCAACAGGGCCCTAGCCTTTTGTTAAGAAACGGACTCCAGGACTCCAACTTCAACATCCAATTCGACAGAAGTGGTTAAATGAAAACAAAAATGTTCTCAGCTGGAAATCCAAGCCTCCAGACCTCAGTCCAGTCGAACATTTGTGGTTTGAACTCAAGAAAGCATTTCACAATTGCAAAGAAAAAGACCTGGAGGACCTTGAGCAATTCTGCCAGTGTAATCTGTGTCAGGGGAGAATTTACTAAATCCTAACTACAAGGGTTTGAATAAATGTGACCCTTGTATTTTCTGGAATAAATACTCATTTATTGTGAACAACAGGACTTTGTTCTGTGCAATGCTTTTTAAATTAAATTAAATATTTAAATTAAATTAGTGATAGCATCAGTTCTGTTTCCGTGACCCATTTTAGTTATACGTATGAATACATACGGAAAGCATACATATGGATATTGTTACAACTAACTTCCGTAGCTCAAAAACAAACGATATTAAATGACTGTGAGGGGAATAGTTAGGCGACCCTAACTGCGTGTTGTGTGAGTGTATGCACAAAAAACAAACAAACCCACAAAATGGCTCGACGCAGACCTCGCAGTCCACGACAGGTAAATTTACTGACTCACCGACACCTGTGATCTCCTCGCGGGCCAGGTGCCTTCAGGGCTGCACGGCTACGGCACAGCGGTGCTTCATTCAGTTCAGTTTAGTTTGTATTGAAACGATGGCACAGAGGATAGTCCCATTCCAGCTTCAGGGACCTGAAAACGAATCGGGGTCTGCAAAATCTCATTTTGCGAGTCCCAGAGACACAACGGCATAACAAAACGATTTAGAGTCACCGTCGCTGTAGGACCTAAACAAGCGGCGAAAACAGCGATAAACAGCGATACCAAAACGATCAACATCGCTCTCAGTTCTAATAAATCATGACCACCGGTTTCCCCATCCAGACTGCGCCAAACCAAGACACCATCCTTTCCCTCAAGTTCAAAGTTGCCGCAATGGAGCTGTATCATCCACTCCCTCCTCCTCTTCCGGTCAGCAGCTCACCTTTATAGGCTTACCTGGGAGAGAGGCTGCCTGCGAATGAGATAGATGGATGGAAAGAAATCGTCCATAAACACATTTCCTCATTCAAAGAGGGCAGAATCAAGCCATTCCCTCTTTCCCTCTCAGCTTCCAGTGAGAGACAGGAAAGAAATTTTCTTTTTGTATCAAACGCAGCCTGCTGTTCCAGCTGTCACACAATCACACACACACACACACACGCACATACACACACACGGTCACACAGGGTCACACACACACACTCACTCTCTCTCTCACACACACACACACACACACACAAACACGGTCACACAGGGTCACACACACAGACACACACACACACTCTCTCTCTCTCTCTCACACACACACACACACACACACGCTCACACACAACAAGGCTGTGGATCTCCCAGGAATCAGAGGTGAGTCATGGCTCCAGAGTAAAGCATTGTGAAGCATTGCTCCTTTTGCACCAGCTGTGCTTTGTCCTCACTCTTCAATCTCTCTGTGTCTCAAAGTCCCGTTTTAATTCACTTTATTCATTTTCATAAGATTTTCAATAAAGAAATTGTGTTAAACGAACAATATGAAAAATTTTACTATATATAGTTCTGACATTTATGCTTTGAGCAGATTTTGAGTAGGATGTCCGTCTCCCTCCTGGTGTACGGCTGCACACCGTCTCCCTCCTGGCGTACGGCTGCACAGTCTGTCTCCCTCCTGGTGTACGGCTGCACACCGTCTCCCTCCTGGCGTACGGCTGCACAGTCTGCCCTCCTGGTGTACGGCTGCACAGTCTGTCTCCCTCCTGGCGTATGGCTGCACAGTCTGCCCTCCTGGTGTACGGCTGCACAGTCTGCCCTCCTGGCGTACGGCTGCACACCGTCTCCCTCCTGGTGTACGGCTGCACAGTCTGTCTCCCTCCTGGTGTACGGCTGCACAGTCTGCCCTCCTGGTGTACGGCTGCACAGTCTGTCTCCCTCCTGGTGTACGGCTGCACAGTCTGTCTCCCTCCTGGTGTACGGCTGCACAGTCTGTCTCCCTCCTGGTGTACGGCTGCACAGTCTGCCCTCCTGGTGTACGGCTGCACAGTCTGTCTCCCTCCTGGTGTACGGCTGCACAGTCTGCCCTCCTGGTGTACGGCTGCACAGTCTGTCTCCCTCCTGGTGTACGGCTGCACAGTCTGCCCTCCTGGTGTACGGCTGCACAGTCTGCCCTCCTGGTGTACGGCTGCACAGTCTGTCTCCCTCCTGGTGTACGGCTGCACAGTCTGCCCTCCTGGTGTACGGCTGCACAGTCTGTCTCCCTCCTGGCGTACGGCTGCACAGTCTGCCCTCCTGGTGTACGGCTGCACAGTCTGTCTCCCTCCTGGCGTACGGCTGCACAGTCTGCCCTCCTGGTGTACGGCTGCACAGTCTGTCTCCCTCCTGGCGTACGGCTGCACAGTCTGCCCTCCTGGTGTACGGCTGCACAGTCTGTCTCCCTCCTGGTGTACGGCTGCACAGTCTGCGCTCGCTGGCGACGTTCCCACTGAAGTCCTCCCCTGCCTCTGCACTGGCACAGTGCACTGGCACAGCACCGGCCGGGTGCAGAGTCTCTGAGCATGAAGCACTTCCAGTTTCACTACTGATTATCTCTCTGTCTCTCCCTGGCTGTCTGCTTCACGCTCCGCGCTGAGCCTGGCTCCTCCCCCTGCTTCGCCTCGGTCCGTTCGGCCTCCTTTTCTGATGACTGAAATTGCGAGATCACCCTCAGTGTGTTTTTTCCCTGGAGGCGGTCACAGCGTCACTTTCAGAAGGGAAGTGAAGCGCACAGCCCCTGGGTTTCTGTCACACAGAGCTGAGGCCGGCGCTGACTGGTGCAGCTCTCACTCTCGCTGTCACTCTGGGCAATACCAGAGGAAGTTCCACCAAACAGAGTGTCCGGAATGGACCTCTTTTCCCCCAGGTTTCTCCACTTCATCAGCATAAAATAACATAACATCCCCCAACATAACAGCCCCCCCCCCCCCCAAATAAAAACAAAACACACGCACACACACACAAACAAGAAAATGATCAACACTTCTCCAGCACTGAAAACCATGAAACACACTATGGAAAGGTCAATAAACACTTGAAAATAAACCCCATGGCCATATTGCAAGTAGGGGTGCCTTCTTGGGGTAATATATATTTTTGTCTCAAATAAATAATTTCTCTGGTTGTTGCTGGTGTCTGTGGGGGAAAGGGCAGTCTCAGTGTCCCAGCTTGTGCCCAGCCCTGGGGTGTGGAGCCCACAGTGGACTGCCCCAAGACCGCAGGCTCTGATATTCAGTGCAACTCAAGATGACATCTCTCTACTTTTCTGCTCATAATTTCGTTCATTCTTTATTCTCCCATCTCTACCTCCTGAGGGACTTCTCATCACTCCATCCTATCCTTCTCACTCCCCCTTTCCCATCACAGGCGGATGCCTGAAGGACTGCCGTTGTCAGATAAAATACCAAAACAAACAGTTAAAAAAAAACTACTTTCGGGTGTCACGCCGTTAACCGGCTTGTGAGGTTCAGCCTTGCGCGGTAATCTCGTACGCGTTCCGTTCCATCCGCCCCTGTAGTATCGTGGTGTATGTGTGCGTTTACGCAATCCCGACAAAGCGGAAAGTCTCGCCGTTTCAGAAAGAGTTCCGTTTCCTCCTTTCCTCTCTCCTATAAGTAAGCAGCGCATTGCGCGCCGTGACAGAAGACAACAACACTGACAAAAAACTGCTCTCGTCTTTCCCCACGGATGACAACATTTGGTGACAGGAGGCAACGCTGCCCGGGTGCCGAAGGAGAGATATCGCAACAGATCCAAATTATTTTAATAAAGTCCCTGGATTTTTTTCTCTCCTGAATTTCTTCCTTGTTGTCCGCTGCGATTTACAATGACAGCAACTGATATGGAATCTCTGCAGTCGCGCTCCGGCACCGGGAGCCGGCAGGTGCAGACGTGTCTGCTGGTGTCGGTGATGACGCTGTTCGCGCTGCTGGTCGGCGGGACCGTTACCACTGCCGTCCTCATCAGGCACATACAGACCGAGCTGGCTGCGATCAGGGCTACCGGAGCAGCGGAGGACCCGTCGCGCCCTGCGCCGCACCACAGCTCTGAATACAAGGTATGATACAGGATAATCCCGCCATTCATGAGATCACTGCTAGTCTATATCTTAAAGTAGCTTTCGGAGTATTTTTTCGTTTCGTGTAATTAATGTTTCTAATAGTTATATGTATCTGACTGACATAGTTATTGAGGAACTTCATTGTGAGCTGTTTGGATTGCTGGATTGCAAAACAACAGTTTCATCGTTTCCCGTCATTTTCGACGATTTGTCTACTGAGGCATACAACAGAAAGGACATCTGAGGGCTTACTCTGAAATACCTCTGTTAACAACAGTAGTTAATGCTTTTACGCTAAGTACCTGTGATCGCTGGCAAGGATGCCCGAATTGGCCGGTAGAAATATTTCCCCCCAAATTACTAAAGATAGGCTACCGGATCATTTTTCTGTGCGGTAATATTCTCCTTTATTCCCATTTTATTTCCAGATGCTGAATTTCGCCTACCTGCACGCCAGCTCAGGTGAGTCGCATTATTCTTCAGCATTGACTGTGCGTATGCTGCATATCCACACACGAAGCCATGACATACTACCACCAACAGGGAGACTGGGGAGGCAAAGGGGAAGGCAGTGAGAATAGCATTCGTCCACATTACACGTTATGTTACATCCTTCCAGAGCTGAGCGCTCTAAGACCTGCACAGTTTACGGTTTACAAGTCATCCATTCGTACAGGTGGATATACTGTATGGAGAAAGGCGCCTCCCAGCTTTCTGTTTCCTCCAGAAAGGAACAAGTGGTCCACCTGTAACCCGTGGGAGAAAAGCCACACTGCCATGCCAGGCCGTGTCTAACGTGCTGTGCTACGTGACGCTGCGGGTTCAAATCCCTGGTTGTGCTGCCTTGAGCAGCAGAAGCGTCATTAAAATTCATTAAATTGAATTGAGGGGCAGCAAAGTGGTGTAGCAGTACGGAGCAGGACTTGTAACTGAAAGGTTGCTGGTTCGGCTTGCTGCTGGGGCGCTGCTGCTGTACCCTTGGGCAAGGTACTTAACCTAGAACTGCCTCAGTAAATATCCAGCTGTATAAATGGATAATGTGAGAATTGTAACCTCTGTAAGTCGCCCTGGACAAGGGCGTCTGCTAAATGACAATAATGTAACGTAATGTAATTAAATGAAGTAACCTGTTCTCCGGGTGCCCCCTGCAGACAGCCTGGAGAACGCCACCATGCAGTTCAGCTCGCACCAGTCTGTGGGGAGCGGCTTCAGCTACAGTGCCATGCAGCACACTCTGCATCCCCGGGGCGGGGGCAGCTTCCTGCTGTACATGGACCTGGTGTACATCCCCGATCCGGCCCGAAACCTCGGCTCCGCCACCGTGACAGTGCGCGTCTCCAGCCAGGACAGCGCCGGCCTGGAGTGCCGGGCGCAGCTTCACGCTGGAGACAGCCAGGTGCGAGCCCACAAGTGCTGGAGGGTGATGCAGCTGGACCCGGGGCGCCGCCTGGTGGCCAACATGGAGGTGCAGGGGGAGGCTGGCGGCTGGCGGCTGGACACGCGCCACAGCGGACTGGGGATATTCCTGGTGGATGGGTCGCGGCAGTGACGCCCACAGGGACTCCGCCCCGCTGACTCCGCCCCGCTGACTGCACAGACAGCAGCTGCACACTGATTCATGGGAAATGAGCAGGATTCAGGCTACCTGTGCTCAGCTGCCAGTACACGCATCTCTCCTATGGGGGGCGCTGTTGCATACAGTGCAATAACACAACAACAGGTCCTCCATGGACAAGAGGGTGCCACTGGACACTCTGTCAGCAAGAGAAGGGCTGGATTCCTCTGCAAGTGCTCAGTACTGATCTCACCTTGTTTGTATTTATTTATTTATTTATTTGGTTGATTTAAATACACATATTTATATTGCTTCTGGATATTTACACAAATACTATGCGTATATTGAAGTGTTTGTTAAAAGGGTGTGTATATATATATATATTTTTGTATTCATTTTGTAATTTGAATTTGTGTATCCATGTAGACAGAGCACTACCATAGTATTTTGCATTGAGACTCTAAACCTGGACTCTGGTCAGCACCGTTCAGCTCCACCGTCACAATGACAGTGGCAGTTTTCTCCCTTCAAGACCATTGTGTGTTGTTACAAATCAATAGCTGTAAATCAACAAGAGCAGCTGATTGTTCTGGTGAACAACATCATCAGGTTGTCCCTTGCGATTTCAAACAGACACCAGAAATCATTGTTCATAAGTTCAGGTTTCTCACGGGGATTATCATTAGTGGGAATGGACACTTTATGAGGCTTTTTGGTCATGTCTGAGAGAATGTTTTTTAGTTGTGTGTGACACATTGTAGTGCAGTGTGAAGTAAAGCTCTTGTATAGATTTGAATGAGGCAATTCTTTTCTGATGAATGAGTTACTATCATTGTCTATGAAGTTAAGTGGCTGTGTATGATGTTAATTGTTTGTGTATGACTTTCTGTAGCTGTGTATGGTGTTTTTTTGTTTGTTTGTGTAAGCGGGTCATTGTTTGTTTTATCTGTTACTTTATTAGCCGGTACTTTGTTTATCTGGTAGCTTACTGGCTGCTGCTACTTCGGGATCGCTAAGTGCCTCTGAACCTGGTATGATCACCCTAATCTCCTGGAAGGTAAAAGCATCGGAGAGAAGACCTGTGGGAAAGCTCAGCTTCGACAAAGGCGGCTCCCAGTGTGTGCAAACCAGCTACATGCACAACAGCGCCATCTGTTGGATCTCAGCAGTCAAAGCAAAAGAGTACCAGCATGAATTTGTTTCCGGCCCTTCGTGTTTTTTCTTTGACAACTCACATTGTTGTACAAAAAATAGGAAGCTATATTTTTTTCTTCTCTCTATGCCAAGAATGTATGAAACTCATCAGTTACATGCAAACTACAGATGCAGAACTGAGTAATAAAATTGTTCCCAGTAAACCATCATTGTTAGTGTGGTTGTTGGCTTAAAGCCCATGGCATGATGGGGAATTCCCACATAAACACCCTGCTGTGTCTGAGCCCAAAATCAAAATCAGACACAACCTGAGGTCACATCCTCCACTTGCTTAGCGTTCCTCTGGGAGGCTGGCTCTGTGGAGATTGTATGTAAATTCCACTATGGTTTCCAAAGCAACTGAGGTGAAGTGGGCATCAACATCACAGACACTAATGTTTAATCTGAAATTGGCATTATTATTATCATTATGATGAACATTGTTGGTACTCTAATCTTAATATTGTATATTTCACATTTTAGTAGACACTCCTATCCATTTACACTTACATTCATTTGACACTTTTGTCAAAAGTGACTTACAGGTAAGGCAGAGTACAACACAAGGAGTCACAATATTAGAAGTGCTTCATGAACAAGTTTCAATAGTTGGCCAGACGGTCCACACTTCATATCTGAACTGCCAGCACCATAGAACGTTAAGTGTACCCATTCGAGTTGAATGAGCAAGTGTCAGACCAGGCTAACAACATTCCCAGACCAGTGAGTGTGAGCATAATACCATTCAAGCCCTACCACAAGTTAACTTGTGCAACCTGACTAGACAAGGGAAGCCAAGTATACTACCATACTTCAGTCCCTAGAACACAGAATCAAAATACATCACATTACTACACGTAAAACAAAGAGCATATACTAGAGGTAGCAGGTGTTAGGGGGCGGGGATTGAGGTGGAACCGAGATGCAGCCTGAAGAGGTTTGTCTTCAGTCTGCATCATACACTCTATTTCAGACAATGAGTGCATTTAATAATATGTTTACATTGCTGACATCAAGCAGACACTCTTATCCAGAGCAACGTACAAGATGAGTACATGTAACATTACATTTAGGCTAAACTGTTGACACCCAGTAGAGATTTAACTCCACCATCATGAGATGATCTATTTTTAGCACATTCTACGGTATAAACACTGACACACTGTTTATTTTTCTCTCTCTGACTTTCCAAAACATCAGAAAATCTGTGTGGAGAGAAATTTTGAGGACGGCGTATTGCTGGGACGGAGACGTGGAAATTCCACGCGGAAGGTCAGAGCCGTGTCGAAGCCACTTCCCCTTTCACTCCGCCAAGAAGAAGCGTGTGAAATATTGACATTAAATGTGGAAACGTCTTCAACGTGTCCATCATTTTACTCTGAAAAGCTTGATATACCAGTAACAATACAGTAATAATCACCATCATCATGATCATCATTATTAACATAATTATTGTTATTAGCAGTAAATGTAGCATTATATTTACATTTAGTCCCCTGGCAGATGCTCTTGCACGGTGCAGCACACATGCTTGTGTACAGACAGGATGGTTACCTTCCCACTGGAAAGAGAGGCATGGCAGGGGTGGCCTCTGTTTCCAGTAGTGATCGCCCAATATTCACAGGCCATACAGAAAAGATTGTTTATGAAATCTATCCAGACAAAGGGCCCCTTCAGCCGTCTCTCTCTGTATTCTGAAAACCTTCTTTACCTTTCAGACGTCACCACGCCTGGCCTGCAGGCGGCACACTGTAAACATGTAAACATGGCTCCTCATCCCAGCTTGTGATTGTAATCGTCGTTTGCGTCTGCCGAGATCACAGCACAGCTTCAGTTTCCCGCAGTGGAGAATTCTCTGTCTGCCTCTCTGATGGCGTGTGACTCGCTGTCCCCAGCCTGCTGTGACGGGGGGGTTCAGCTCACCGGCCATCTTTAGGGCAGGCGTGCGGGGGTTGTGTGTTTGATTCTCAGATGGGGCATTTCCATCCGAACCGGAGTGAACCAAAATAGCAGACACAAGATCAGCAAATGAGTCAGAAAAATGGCACCCCCTTCTGGTACTCATGCTGCATCACACTCACAAAGGTGTTATGCATGCTTTATGTAATCCTTATGAAGGTGTGGTCAATATTACCTGTGACCATGCATTTTATACTTCATCGCTGTATGAACACATCTTGTACATGGTCATCTTGGCTATACTCATAATGCTAGTATGACAGAACTATAAGTTATGGACGTTCACATGGAGGGTGAGTCCCTTAGATCCATGAGGATAACTGTCTAAGGCCCATAGACAGTGTGCATGACAACAAGACATGGACTCAGGACTCAGGAGGCCACAGGTCACGTCCACCAACCGAGGCAGCCTGGAGGCGACGCAAGAACTCTCTCAGAACAGGTGAGAGTGGAGTCCAGCGTCAGAGACATTGGCGTCCAGAGCGGGTGAGGTAAAGCGGTGCTGCGTCTGTTTCAGGGGGAGGGCCTGCACCTCCTCCCAAAGAGGGGTCCCTGAGAAGAGCAACCACAGAGGCTCAGAGGAGACACCGTTACACAGCTCTAACACAGGGTCACTTCAAAGGCTGTCCCCGGAGGGGCCACAGCGCTCGCTCACACTTCCCACCGCCACACAATCTGATTGGACAACGGATCCCAGGCTGACAAAGAAGGGAGAATTTCTGGTAAACGCTGAGCGGCCAGCGCTGGAGTTTCCCCTTTGAAGCACCAGCTGCATCAGAGGCGTCAAGTGCCACACATGCATGACTGTACCGGGAGGTCCGTGCTTTTCAGAAATTCATAAAAAGCAATGCAAATGGAGTTCCTCTACAGATTGCTTAGTGTCTCAGAAACAGGTCTGTGCTCTGCGCATTCCAGGAGCTGACTGAAGACTGATGAGGATTTTGGTTTCAGTTGCAAATATGAGTCCCTGTGCCTGACACACACATTGCCGTTTCCATGCTGCTTGGAGGCCTTTAAAGAGCAGGATGAGCCTCCCTCAGCCCTGAGGCAGGGGTTCTGCAGCCTTCCAAGAGGACTGCCTGGATTTACCATTTATTAATTAAAGTCAGTATTCAACAATCTGTCTCAATTGTTACTCCGCAGAGTGTTGTGTTGTTGCCCGGGCTGATCCCAGCACCAGTAAGTCTGCTGCTGACAGCAAGATGGCCGACACGTGAAAAGAGCTTAACGAGTCTGGAGCGAGCAGCTCGCTAACGAGCAAACTGCCCACAACCTTCCGAACCGGCGTGGACGCTGAACAGGCATCTGCAGCGATCGCTATCTGGCTGGCAGTTCTTCTGATTGGCATTCCCCCCTGAGCGGAGGCTTTGAGTCACAGCTTACAGTTAGGATAAGGGGTGCTCCGCCCGAATCACCAGCTGGCCCTCCTCAGTACTCCCCTCTGTGACTACTCCATCAACATGGCAAGAACATTACACCCCTCCCTGCAGGAGCTCCGTTTGGACATGTGTGTAAGGAGCTGACCGTGTCACCAGGTCGCCGCAGGTTCGATTTCCAGGTTCGGCACTGCTGTAACCTGGACTGCCTCTGTAAAATATCCAGGCTGGTAAATATTTCACCTTTGTTATGAAAGCTGCTGCTGGTAAGACTGTCCACTAAAGTTAATGATTACATTGCACTCCCTGGTTTGAGCCACAGACAGTAACACAGAAAATGAAATACAGCAAATACTGTATCATATGGTGATTTCCGAGGATTCCCTATGTGAGGACTCTGCCTTCTGCTCTCAGCACAGATGAGTGAAAGACGACTGAATGACCCAATCAGGATTTTGCTTAGGAAGGCAGGGAAGTCCCCTGCTCTTTATGGTCAGCACCAATGGCATTCCCCAGGGAGAAGGAGTGATGTCACCAAATAATTAAAGCAAGAGCAGAGAAGAAGTTACCCTCTCTGCCTCCCCCGGGTCTTCTCTCTCTCTGGGTTTGTCAGGCACAGCTGTATCTGTTGTGGGAGGCCTGCGTTCCCCCAAGGGAACAAAGAGCTTTGGCCTTTGCTCATTCAGGCGCTCGGAGTGTGCGAAGCGGGGAAGTACAACGCTGGTGCCGAGGGGACAGCTGCGGTCAGCAGCTATACGAGAGAGGAGGAGTGGGGGAGGGAGAGGTATTAAGAAAAAGAGAGAGAGTGAAACAGAGTAGGAGAGAGAGAGAGACCAAAAGTGGGAGCCTAAACATACACATACAAAGGGCAGGAAACTTGAAGACATTTGTTTCCACACCACAACAGGAAGAGGCAGAGAGAAGCCAGATGGGCAAGGAAACATCACCACTTCTCTCTCTCTGCATCTGAGTTTCCGCCAGGCTGGACAGCGGCTTCAAGCTGAAGAGCGGCTCCTTGCCAAAGACTTGCCCCCAGGTGAAGAACAGCTCCCAGGAGAACAGCAGCCCTCAGGCGAAGAGCAGCCCCCTGCCTCTTCGCCTGACCGTTGCTGGGCGGTGATGGAGATGACAGGTCAGGGGGGGAAGGAGAACACCCAGAGAGGCCTGATCCATGGACTCTTCGTCTGGGTCACCCTCCTCTCCCTCTCCCAGGCCCTGACCCTGGCCCTCTTCTTCACCACAGGCTCACCCTCCACACAGGTAAGACCACTCACCTCCATGGCACACCTGACCGCACACCTGGACTTTTCTCATACCTACGTGTAGTGATACACCTGGCCCGAGCACAATTCATTCATAATCCACAGCCTTCTAATAGCAGGCTGTTAGCAGGTGGAATCAGCTCTGTCCAAATTGCTGTCAGCTCTGAATTCACTATTGGAGATTTGTCAGGTAGGATAGATGTGACTAGATTCTTGTCTGTTTTGTCAGCTGTCTTATACTGGTCTGAGGATTAGAGACACTGAACTCTGTTACCACAGCCCAGTGAGTGACTGTACTGTCGGGATAGGACATTCACTTGTTCCCTGTGATAGAGCATTGGGACGCATACTGAATCAGCAGGGCAGTGAATCCTCTGTGTTTTTGGGGCAGCTGTATGTCCACATTCAGCCCCCTACCAGCTCTCCAGCTGGGGATCACCGGGGGGGGGGGGGGGCATGGAATTGTGTATAAATGCTGTTGAGTGTGCTGTAAAATAACATACATTAACAGTCTTTAAAGCATGCGTATTGTAGCATGCTGTTATTGACAATGGCAATAACCACTACATTTTGTGATCCAGGATGTATATTTTGACACACAGTACCAGTCAAAAGTTTGGACACAACTTTTACTCTATATTTTTACTATTTTCCACATTTTAGAATAATACATCAAAACCAACTTTTTGGGAAAGACATTCATACACAGACATCAACTTCACTATTTATATTTATCTAAGAAATTTCAAGCATTTAAGCATAAGTCAAAATGTCTTTGAATGCACGCTTCCCATTGTCTCACTCAGATGTGTGCAAACTTTCACTGGCACTGTACATTGAAATGTCCTATTCATAGGGAGGCTGAGACAGTAGACACAGAGAAACAGAGACACAGAGACACAGCGACTCAGAGACACAGAGAAACAGAGACACAGAGACACAGCGACACAGAGACACAGCGACACAGAGAAACAGAGACACAGAGAAACAGAGACACAGAGACACAGAGACACAGAGACACAGAGAAACAGAGAAACAGAGACACAGCGACACAGAGACACAGAGAAACAGAGAAACAGAGACACAGAGACACAGCGACACAGCGACACAGAGACACAGAGACACTGAGACACAGAGAAACAGCGACACAGAGACACAGAGAAACAGAGACACAGCGACACAGAGACACAGAGAAACAGAGACACAGAGAAACAGAGAAACAGAGACACAGCGACACAGAGACACAGAGACACAGAGAAACAGCGACACAGAGACACAGAGAAACAGAGACACAGAGACACAGAGAAACAGCGACACAGAGACACAGAGACACAGAGAAACAGCGACACAGAGACACAGAGAAACAGAGACACAGAGACACAGAGAAACAGCGACACAGAGACACAGAGACACAGAGAAACAGCGACACAGAGAAACAGAGACACAGCGACACAGAGACACAGAGACACAGAGAAACGGCGACACAGAGACACAGAGAAACAGTGACACAGAGACACAGAGAAACAGAGACACAGAGAAACAGCGACACAGAGACACAGAGACACAGAGACACAGAGAAACAGAGACACAGAGACACAGGATACAGGAAAGCACAGGAGACAGGAGAGTAGAGACAGGGGGTCCCATTGGCAGAGTAGCGCTTTACTTTGTCTTTTGCAACACGACTGTTAAGTGTCACACTGTGCGGGTATACTGCTTCTGAGCTGGTGTTGCTCTGGAGCTGGTGACCTCCTGCAGGCGAGCGAATGACTGTCGCTGTGTAAACGAGTCCAGACCACACAAGTAGTCTGAACACGTCCTGGCCAATCAGTGTGGGCATCTGTGTGCATCTCCCTCTTCAAAATCATTCTTTAAAAATTCTGAAACAAATTAGCCCACATATTATTATTAAACAAACCCCCTCTCCTACACTCACCCACTCACACCCACACACACACTGAGGTACACACAGACGCACACACAACAGAAACATAATGTTGAGCTATTTTCTCTATTGTCTTTTTGAATTGTGTTTGCGTGTTTGTTTGTTTGTTTTTCGGGGGGGGGGGGGTGTGAGGAAACACAGAGGGTGTTGGGGGGGTGAGGAGGAGATCTACAGGGGAGGCTATCATGGAGAGAGCACGGTTCTGTGTCAGCATAGGTCTCTGTGCTGGCACAGGAAAGCAGCGCAGAGTTAGCAACAGGCACAACACTCTGCAGTTTCTGAAACTAACTGAGAAATGGAAAGACCGTAGACTCCAAAACCACTTCTAAGACTCACTACAGACTCAGTTTTGACTTGCTCAAACCACAGAATTACTGTGAATATGTTCCAGTTTGAACAAACAATGTCTTTGAACATATCACAGTGACTCTACCAAGGCTGAGAGTTTGGGGTGATAGCCTCAGGGGTATAGTGTAAAGTCTGCTGGGTCTCCCAGCAGCTGAGCTCTCCTTTAATTAAGTTTGATTGACAATTTGCACCCCCCCCCCCCCCTCAGGTGTGTATCAGGAGAAGAGAGCAACCTCCAGGACAGCCAGAATAATTATTTTAATTATCTCAGGATAGATCTCTTTCATTTTCTTTCTATTTGAATAGGACACAACAACATGCAGTTGTTCATTTTTTGTGTTAAGTGGGGTTTCCACATTACATCACATTGCAGACTCTCTTATTCAGAGTGATTTACACGCTTGCAATTTTTGCATGAACCCATTTCTACTGCTGAGGCAGTTGAGGGTAAGTACCTCATGCCGGCTGGGGTGGAGAATGAAGGAGTCCTGGGCTCATGCTCAGACAGAACGGGACTCCACCAGCCTCACCACAGCTCAGCCCGCTGCAGGCCCAGCTGAAAGGCAGCGCATTTCCTGGGTATTTGCTCAGAGCAAGCCTACGCACTCACCCCACTCATCTGTTTCCACTCCATACTTCTCTCCTTCTTTCTCTTTTCTGTTTTTATCCTTTCCGGTCTTCTCTGTCATTCTTTCCTCTCCTTTCCTTTCAGGGAGGTATGATGATAGATGTGAAATTCATGATACAAAGCATATTCTTACCAGAGCAGATGATGTCATCTCTTTCCCCACAGAGACAGCCTGAGAAAGCAGGCCTGGTACCCAGTCAGGAGCTCACCATGGTAACAGGGGGTGAGACTGTTTTTTTCATCCACATGCTGGCAGTCTCTGTGTTTCTGCTGTTTCATCATCACATCTGTTCCACTGATACCTGCGCCAGCATCGTGCTGATCGCTGTGTCGGAGTCAGAATGCTTGCACCACATCAGCTGTCAAGTTTGCCGCTGTCAGGCCCTGTCCTAATTGGTTACTTGGGCCTCTTTGTCCCAGAATCCCGCAGGGAGATGACGCTGCTGGCCTGGATGATGGACGAGGCCAGCAATTCGTCCCTGCTGATCGCGAAGGGTAAGAAACATCTGGCGGTCCAGCAGGACGGCCGCTACTTTCTTTACGCCAAGGTGACCCTGCAGTCCGACACCACGGCCTCGCCTTACATCGTGCGGGTTCTGCAAGGGACAAAAATGCTGCTGGAGGGTCACCTCACCAGAGGGGGCGCTAATGAGCCCTTCACCACCGGCTTCCTTGGCAGGCAGGTTCCGCTGTCAGCTGGAAAAAACATCACTGTCTCCTGCTCTCCCGCTGCCCGGATCAACACCTCCGAGACTGCCACATACCTGGGGCTCCATCTACTGGAGCCTTAGTCATTCCCTCCCACCTAAAAGTCTACCTGCTTAAGCCACCTGCCGCTTCAGGGTGTCTACCTATGATCACCTTGCCTATAATGCACATTTCCTGCAACTGAAGACCTCCTGAAATGGGTTATCTAACTCTTTCCTCAATCTCCTCGATAACTTTCCCCCCTGTTTGAGAGGTCCACACGGCCCTCTGCCTCCACACAGTGGTTACTCCCCGTCACATCCTCACTCCCTTGAACATGAGGAGCTGGTCAGAGGTGATGTGCTTTATCCCTGTATCCTGCCCTCAGAACTCCACAGACTCTCCTACACATGCTCCTTCTCTAATGGGATCATACGTCCACTGCAAACAAACTTACAAACGTTTGCTCATGGTCACAAAAAGTGAATCATTACGTTTCTGAAATAAAATGAAAACTCTAAAATAACGAGTGCTGTAAAGCATCCTACACACATTGCACAAATATTTCAAAACTATTTTTATGAGTAGCCCACTCCATGGTATTTCCTGTACAGCAGGTCTGTGGAGTAATGCATGCGTGCCTGCGGTCTGATGCGTCTGCAAATGTGATCTGCGAAAGTTTCAGCTCTTCTGAAATTCATCTTATTTACATATTTCCAGTAAGTGGTGAACTCTACTTTTGGTTTGATGTTCAAAGCATATTTGAATGTCTTTGTGTGCACATATACAGTATACACCATACATACCATATATCTTTCATTGTATTGCAAAGTAGTATGTAATTATCAAAGCAATGTCATTCCTCAGATTGAAAGCATGATAAGAAACTCTACAGAGGTCCTGTGTCATTTTAATGAAGCTGAATGTAGACCGAATGGAATGTGCCAGCATGTAACGGAATGGAGTTCAGACTGGAGTGCATTGTAAATTTGGTCATTTTCATATGTTTGTTTATGATATATTTATTTTTGGCTGCAGTATGGCTTGAATGTTTTTTTTGAATGACCAGTAAACATCCTCTTTGTCATGGCCTCGCCTCTGCCTCAGGCCCCTCGGCCGTTTTGGCAGAGCTCACACAGAGAAGCATCACCGCTATTCAGAGTGTCTGGCTCTCCAATGTGAACTGCCAAAAAGTTATGAATCTGGACTGTGTAGAAATTAGTTCAATCAGATTACACTGTTTTGAATCAAAACTAGCTGAAATAAACCTGAGACTAGCGGAGGGAGGAAGACAAGGAGGGAGACTGAGGTTGAGAATGAGAGAAATGTGAGGGTAGATAAATACACCTACATCTCCTCCTCACTTTAACTGTGTGAGAAATACAGTACATTGTACCGGGGTGGTTGAGCTGTGGGACCTCAGAGAAACAGAGAGAGAGAGATGAGCGGTGGGACCCCAGAGGAACAGAGAGAGAGAGATGAGCGGTGGGACCCCAGAGAAACAGAGAGAGAGATGAGCGGTGGGACCCCAGAGAAACAGAGAGAGAGAGATGAGCGGTGGGACCCCAAAGAAACAGAGAGAGAGAGATGAGCAATGGGCGGCAGTGTGAGTCACAGACCCACAAAGTTATGGAGAAGTGCATCATGGGAACTGCGCTGTTGAGGAACTGTCAGGGATGGCACACAGATCTGAAGCTGTATGGAACAGTAGATATAAACTCAGTAAGTACAATGAAATGCAACTATTCAGCCCAGCTCTGTAACCAACACTCACACATACACACACACACTCACGCTTACACACACAGTCGCAAACATTCATATACACACACTTACACACTCACACATACACACAGTCGCAAACATTCATACATTCACACTCACACTCACACATACACACAGTCGCAAACATTCATATACACACATGTACACACACACACACTCACGCTTACACACACAGTCGCAAACATTCATATGCACACACTTACACACACACACACTCACGCTTACACACACAGTCGCAAACATTCATATACACACACTTACACACTCACACATACACACAGTCGCAAACATTCATACATTCACACTCACACATACACTAGGGCTGTGACGGTAATGATTTTTTCTTCCCACGGTAATAAAGCAACAAATTACCGCGATTTAACGGTTTACCGCTTAACCCTTTCGCGCGTACAGTCACACCGGTGTGATTAGCTGTTTAGCGCATATGCTAAAACTGGTGCGATTAGAACACTAGATTGGAGAAATTCTAGCTAATTTTAGCTTTGAGGAAACAGCGATTTAACTCTAAAAATATAGCAAATGCTAACTGAAATCTATAAGAAACTTAATAATGCAAATAAAAACATAACAGACCATATAAGGTAACACGCGCTACATACCATAACAAATAATGTACATGCAAAAGGGTTAAAACGAAATTTGCCATTCAGCACATCTGCATTTGCCACGCCTTTCAGTAATTCAGCCAGGTAGATATCCGCGCTGGAATTACGGAAGGAAATTGCGGTCAAACTTGATTATATGATTAATTTGCGTTAAAACATTAACGCGTTAAAGTTTCCAGATTAATCTCGAACGAGCATTAACGCGTTAGAGTTTCCAGATTAATCTCGAACGAGCGTTAACGCGTTAACGTTGACAGCACTAAAATAAATAAATAATTGCGGTGATGCGGTAATGAGCTCAACCCCGCGGTAGGCGTCTCATGACCGCGGTATTGCGGTGATGCGGTTATCGTCACAGCCCTAACATACACACACTAACACATATACAAATACACATACACACAAATGCACACTCACACACCTACAAATACACACTCACACTCTCTCTCTCTCTCTCTCTCTCTCTCTCTCTCTCAGACACACACACACACACACACACACACTCCCTCTCACCCACTTTGGACGGGACAATGTTGGGTTCAGACCCCAGGTGGACCGGGTGGTGTTGGGTTCAGACCCCAGGTGGACCGGGTGGTGTTGGGTTTAGATCCCAGGTGGACTCCTGAATGTGGCACTGTGCTTCAGTACTCAGCCATGCTGCATGGCACTGCTGTGATTGGCTCCATGAGACGGGGGTTCCTATCGCAGGCCGTTCCTGTCAGCGCTGCTCTGCCCCCTGCTGGTTGCTGTGGTGATAATACAGATCACACCTGTGTAACTCCCAGTGTGCAGGGGCCTGACCTGTCGTCACGGTAACAGCCGTCACAGCAGAATTCACCCTGGCGGAGGGGTGAGATGGCAGCTGATTGGTGGAGTGGAGTAAGGCTGGGTCTCGAAGCGGCTTGTTTCCACACAGGTGTCATTGTGTGGTTTTCTCTCCTCCTCTCTGGTCTCACTCCGGCCCCCTGCTCCGTCAGTGGAAACAACGCAGAAACACAAACCTAACAGCACAGATCCCACAAGTGCTTTTGCTCTGTGTCTGTCAGGCAAAGACAGGGCTAATTTCACAATGACACACAGGAACACATAAGCTATCTCACATTTGCTTTGGTTTCATTTCTGACTTTTATTTCCTTTGAAGCCTGAGAGACCAAATTACTGAATGTGGTGTGTGTGTGTGTGTGTGTGTGTGTGTGAGAGATAGAGAGAGAGCATGTGTGTGTGTGAGAGATAGAGAGAGAGCGTGTGTGTGTGTGTGTGTTCTCTGAGCATTGAGACAGCAGTGTGGGTAGTAATAGGAAGCACAGACTCATATTCCCTGAAATACAGAGTTGCAGCAGGAAACCACATTGCCTCTAGTTTTAGATCTGCACAGAAAATAACATCACGTGACGTCAGAATACCTCTCTACATGGGCAGGGGCTTCCGGCCTGGAAAGGTCAAAGGTCGGTCCCAGAAGAGACATTACTACAGCAGCTACTGTAGACAGAGTGGTAAACTGAAAGTATTGATACGTGTGTGTGTGTGCATGTGTGTGCATGCATGCGTGCGAGTGTGTGTGTCTGTGAGTGTGTGTGTGTGTGAGTGTGTGTGTTCATGTACTGAGAGTGTCATACAGAACAAAAGACTGAGGTTTCCAATAAGCAACAAGTCAATATTTCCTCATCAACACAGCTTCGCCTGTGATTAGTCCAGCATCAGAGCCTTAATGCACATCTGTTTCTGTTTGCTGTTTCCTGCCATGGCACTCGGCACCATCCAATGGCTGGCTCAGACTCACCTCTTACATCACATCAGGGCGAGCAAGAGTCCAGTCCATTGAGACCCTGAGAACCAGGACCATCATGTAAATTAGCCAGGAAACCGTACTGGAAAACAACAAGCCATTTATTATTTCTGTTACACAAGATGCTAATGTTAAGCAACTTTTTGCAAAACAATAAGCACAACGCTCTACACATGACAAAATTTAGTGAGATGGGGTAACTTTTGGAAGGAAGAGGAAGATGAGCACCATAAACCCAGATTAAAAGAGCAGAGGCCCAATGAGAGCCCAGAAAGGACAACAGGAGACCCAATCAGAGCCCAGAAAGGACACACAACACCACACAACAGCTACGGAGCCAGAGGTGGGACAGGGCTACAGAAATGTACGCCACAGGAAGTGATGAGCTTGGGGGGGGGGGGGGGGGTGTCTCTCGCCCAGGCTGGCTTTGCAAACCTCTCTGAGGAAACAGGTATGCTGCTGCCGAAGGACAGAGAGGGAGAAACACGGACGACGACCCCACTGGCACTGACGAAGATCACGTTTGATATAGTTGCTGGGGTCTTTCAGAGCCGCTGGACATGGTAACCACACCCAACAAGGCACGCACACTCAGAACAAAGTGCTGCTATACCCTTGGGCAAGGTACCCAGCCCAGAATTGCCTCAGTAAATATCCAGCTGTATAAATGGATAATATTGTAAAAAAAACTGTATCCAATGTAAGTTTCTCTGGATAAGAGCGTCTACTAAATAACAATAAAGTAATAATGTGATTGGCCAAAGGAAGGAATTACTCCAGTGTAGCATGGTGGTTAGGAGCAGGGCTTGTAACCAGAGGGTTAATGGTTGGTCTCCCATGTACTTAACTCAGAACTGCCTCAGTAAATACCCAGATGTATAAATGCATAACATGTAATAATTGTAAGCTATGTAAGTCACTCTGGATAAGAGCTTCTGCTAAATGATAATAATATGATGTAATGTAATGCACTCCCATCTTTGTTTTCTCAACTTTTATTGTTTCTCCAGATGAACCACCAGAGGGCAGTGTTAGATTTAGCTCACACTGCTTGATTCAGGTACACTGACTGATGTCCTTCAGGCCAGAATGTGACTACGGCTCCCCCTGCTGGGAGTCAATGAGACACTCGCTGAATGGAAGGATGATCTGAAACCCCAAACCGCATGCTGGAGGCTTCCACAGCAGCCCACAGCAGGAGGGTCTTAGGTCTTAGAATTTTTAAGTCTATTGTGAAGTCTTTTTCCCACTCATTAGTCACCATTGAACTCACACCCAGAAAGACTTTTCTCAACAGTTTTCTCAGTTCTGACAGTGGGAATACTTAAAGGGTGCAAAGATGGGAATGATTCAGTATCAGTGTACATAACACTGTATGTGGTTGATTCTTGCATCAGTAATTCTTGCAAATGGAGTGCACTGTAGTGAGAAGTCAAACAGTGATCCCGAGATGAGTGTTTCAGCAAGGCTGAGAGCCGTGGTACCCACTCACCCTCCCACTGTGGAACTGCAGTGCCTCCGTGGGATCCAAAGGAAAGAGGAGAAGCTGCCCAACAAGGAGGCAGAGGATGGTGGTCTTAGCAGAGGAAGAACCTTCACAGGAGAACAGGATGATGCTGCACAGTCACAGAGGCCTCTGAGCAGAGGTATGGGCCATTTCCAGAATATTGTCAACCGAACCTAATTTGGCATTTAAACACAAGTTTAACGTCAATTTTTAAATATGTTTTTCAAAATCTCCCCCAAAATGACACTGAATGTGTGCTCAGTTATATAATGAGTTGGTTTAGGAGGATCCTCTGGGGCCCGCAGCATCCCCCCCGGCCCAGGCATCTTCACTCCCCTCAGAGTCTAACCTGCGGTGGGAGGGAAACTGTGTCGCGCTGTTCCTGCATCTCTCTGAATGGGCCGGAAACTTCCGTGCGCAGCGGCAGACATGCACATCGCCCGCCCGGGCGCTGAGGCGTGAGTCAGCATCGGCGCTGCAGGCTGCACACTGACACCGCAGCTCACCACAGCCTCCACGGCCCCAGCGCCCCCCAACCCCCCCACCCCGTACGTTTCCTGCCCGCTTCCAGTATACAGGTACACAGATAAACTCCTCAGGCATTTGCTGTGGGCGTTTCTCACCCAGCCACTTCAGAGGAACTGCAGAGGCACCAGGGGAAAGAATGAGACCATCTTATCAAAGCAGGCAATCAGTCCAGAGACACAGGAACAGAGGCAAAAGAAAACCAGCCTTACCAGTGTGTGTGTGTGTGTGTATGTGTGTGGGCACAGTAAATGCCATACCAAAAGACAATGTTAACCATACAATCTCGTAACAAAAGATCAAAAGGAGGAACATCAGTAAATCACTAAGAAGCTCTGACAGATCTGTAAATCAGTAAGCCACTCTGACGTGGTGTAGCAGGTCTCCAGCCTCTTGCACTCTGCCTGCCTTCCCACACACGGCAGGGGAATACCTGGGGCAGGTCAGGCAGGAGAGCAGTGCTCCACCTGGGGAATCCACCTGTGACTTATGATTTTAGTGTGAACTGTGTCACAATAAATGCGATATATAGATGAGTTTATATCTATCAGTTCACTACATCGGTCGACATAATACCATCACTTCGGAAGAAAGGGATGTTCTTCCTAATGCGTATGGGTTATTCACCTAACTGCTACCTTAACCAAGCCAAACCAAAGAAAAACAGTTTGCGAGTACAGATAAATTTAAAGGTGAGATTTGTGTCTCTTATGTTTCAAACTCTGGGGCAGTGGTTGAATGTTGACGTCATAACTGGGCATTGATGCTGTGGGGTGATTGGCCTGAGTGTGACTGTCCTCAGCCGAACAGAGAGTCCTTAAGGTTCACACGGAAAGGTGACGCATTAGTATCTTAGCGATGTGGCTTTCTGAGAAGGTAGCAACACTTACGGGCCTTTCACGACAGAGAGGGGTGGGGCGTGTGCGGTTCTGATAGGCTTGTGGCCGACCTGCAAAATGCCAGCGTGGGTGGTGTCGTCGTGGTGACAACTGTCCGAGTCTCTCGGCTTCAGTCACCAGCAAAAGCCCCACGCGCTTAGCGTTCCTGTCAGGTCGTCTGTAACCACACTCAGAACAAACCTGCAACTGTGCTAAAAAAACCCGCCCGTTTGCTTCTTCACTGCAAGCAGCTGCAGCGAGACCACCACAAGGTACTGAGGGGTCGAGAAAGGGGTGCACGAAAACGCAGAGCGCGAAAAGGAGGTGTGTGAAACACAGAGAGAACAAGCAGCTGCAGCGAGACCACCACAAGGTACTGAGGGGTCGAGAAAGGGGTGCACGAAAACGCAGAGCACGAAAAGGAGGTGTGTGAAACACAGAGAGAACAAGCAGCTGCAGCGAGACCACCACAAGGTACTGAGGGGTCGAGAAAGGGGTGCACGAAAACGCAGAGCGCGAAAAGGAGGTGTGTGAAACACAGAGAGAACAAGCAGCTGCAGCGAGACCACCACAAGGTACTGAGGGGTCGAGAAAGGGGTGCACGAAAACGCAGAGCGCGAAAAGGAGGTGCACCAAAAGGAGGTGCGTGAAACAGAGAGAACAAACAGCTGCAAGTGATACACTGCTGCAAACCCAGCAAAGCCAAAATATTAGATGGACGTTATTAATATGTCAAATAAGTGGATTATTAATTTTTACTGTATTGCCACTTGTTTACATGTAATCTGAGGCAGGTATTGCAGAATGTCTTTTATAACATACTATGTGTAATTTTTTTTTTTGAATTATGAATTTTTTTTGAAATATGAATTTTTTTCTGAATTCATATTTCAATAGAAGCACAACAACTTAAGGTGACAACACCCAAAATAACCAACAATCACAATCTATTTTTCACAAGCTGCCCAACGTCAGGGTATAGTTTTTCTAGCTGAATAGTTGTAGATTTTTCCATTCATCAAAAAGACCATTTCTGGTTCACTTATCAATGAATTACCATCAGGATCTAACACTGATTTTTAGAGTTAAAGTGGGTAAAAATTTTAAATTCAGTCACTCCCTGTTAAAACTTAAAATTAAGTCACTGCCTGGCAAACGAGGCAACACTCCTATATCTGTTATTACATATTTACAACCTGCTTACTCCCCATTACCTGTTAACTGTTTCAAATGAGCCAAATATATTTACTGAATGCTTTCTAACTATAAACAGGCTCTTCTTGCTCACTGTTTTTCTGGCAGTTCTTCAAATGCAGTTTATCAAGAACAAGAACTATACATATGTCACTTTAAAATGAAGACCATAATGACCGTAACGTAAGAAATCATTTTATTATTCACGTCTTTACATCAGCATGTAAAGCATACACAGCTGGTTATACACATTATGTGCTACCTCTGTGCCGCTCACCCGGTCCTGTTAAACAGGAGAGAATCTGATTTGGTTTACATTCTCATCTTCAGACATCACCTAGAGCTGAGAGGCTCAGGCAGGTGTAAAAATGGATTTTTCATTGTCTGGGAAACCACTGTTTCCACATTTTTTGTATTTTTGTCCTATTGTCCTTACGCAAGCAAACTTTCATGTCTAATTTTAAATGAGTGTTTGGCTTTTCTATAAAGGTCCCTGAATATCAGGTGCCTATTCCTTTCATGTATATACACATACATATTTTATATAACTATCTTTTTAATCATTTAAGCATATAGCTTATACGTCAGTTGATTGAATGAAGCGATAAAGCAAAATATATCAAACGTTACTGTCAGTAGTATTTACACTGGACAAGCTTCTGATTTACCCTGCAGAACAACACATTCACGTCAAGGCTTACATTCAAATGATTCCAGCTCTCATCTCCGGATCTCTACATTGATACATCTTTATCATTATTACTACTACTGTTATTATTTTTATTATTCATGGAGATTCTTACTCCATATAAATGTCCATATATGCCCATACACATATGTTTATATTACAAATGTCTTTCATCCTTTCATTCAGCTGGGTGTTGACCTGAAACAGTTCAGGTTAAGTACCCTGCTCACAGGGGCAATAACTGCATCTCGTCTGGGAACTGATCCTGCAGGCTGGGATTTGGGTTTACAACTAACCTGCAGGTTCTGTGTGGGACACACATAGCCCCCTCAAATACCTCCCAGTGACCTTTTTCCTTCCCCCACCTGGCCCTGCCCTGGCCATTCTGTATAATATAAG
The DNA here is from genome assembly GCF_013368585.1 of Megalops cyprinoides. NCBI lineage: Eukaryota > Metazoa > Chordata > Actinopteri > Elopiformes > Megalopidae > Megalops > Megalops cyprinoides. The sequence continues at coordinate 1,187,983 of NC_050601.1, read as the reverse complement.
TATGAGCTCAATGTACCAATCATATCCACAGCCACACGCTAATGGTGTGTATTACTCTTCTGGGTATGAAAATGAACTAAAGCGTCATTTTAATTGTCTATCTTTCAATATTAGAAGGTTGATCCAATTAATGTTAGACTTGAAATAAACAGCTTTCAGAATGATTTCAGCTTCATTTGTAAATATTTAGTTTTTCGTTTTAGTTTTAAAAAAGTTTGTTTGAAATGTGTTTGACTGCACCACCCCCTCTGAACCATCCCAACCCCCCCCCCCCCCCATCCCCCCCACAGCACCTCCTTCTAGATCATGTACGCTCCAAAGAAGTTGTCAGAGGAGGAATGGCGGATGATTTGGGTGTGGTTCTGAGCCTTCACATAGATGGAGTCACCCTTGCTCAGGTGGTAGACTCCTCCCAGGTAGCTGTTCAGCAGGTTCCTGCTCCTCCATTGGCTCCTGCAGTGAAACCTCCTGGACTGCATCAGCTCTGTGTCGCCCCCTAGGTAGCGGGGTGTGCTCCACAGGACCGCGTGGGTAAAGGAGGTGCACTCTGGCTCTGTGAAGAACACTTTGGAGTAGATGAAGTAGTACCCTTCCTCCTCCACCACCAGCGCTCCCTCCCTGTACTGCATCTGGTGGGTGAAGGAATAGCCATCCTGGGTCCACTGCAGGACTCCGTCCGAACGAGGATGGAGGGGTCCAGCTGGGGAGAGAGTAATACAGTCAGAGAGAGAGAGACAGCGATACAGTCAGAGAGAGAGAGACAGTGATACAGTCAGAGAGAGAGAGACAGTGATACAGTCAGAGAGAGAGAGACAGAGATACAGTCAGAGAGAGAGAGACAGTGATACAGTCAGAGAGGGAGAGACAGAGATACAGTCAGAGAGAGAGAGACAGTGATACAGTCAGAGAGAGAGAGACAGAGACACAGTCAGAGAGAGAGGGAGAGACAGCGATACAGTCAGAGAGAGAGGGAGAGAGACAGCGATACAGTCAGAGAGAGAGGGAGAGAGACAGCAATACAGTCAGAGAGAGAGAGCGATACAGTCAGAGAGAGAGAGCGATACAGTCAGAGAGAGAGGGAGAGACAGCGATACAGTCAGAGAGAGAGAGATTTATGCAGATGGCAGACCCAGAATCGAGCTGAATGGAAACAAAGTTACAGGTATGGGGGGGGGGGGGGGGGGGGGGGGGTGTCATGTCTCCCCCAGTGCAGAGAGAATCTAATGTATCAGTCCCTGGTCTCATCCTACATGACAACGAAATTAAATTCCTGCCCTGTGCAGAAAACTTGGTCCTGTTGTCCCCCAGTGAGCAGGGGATAGATACATCAGAGCCTGTATGTACCAGAACAGTCCTGCCAGGTCCTGGCAGTGAATATGAAAAAGACCAGAGCTATGATTTTACAAAAAAATATTCAGTGGAGAAGAGAAAGAGAGATCCAGATCCCAGGAAAGAAAACAACACTTAGCAACTATTTACATTGAAAAATATGTTCCACAGGAAATTTCAATGTGGTATTCTATGCCATAAAATGACAAATTCACATCAAAATTTCTGATTAAATTGGCTCAAACTATTTGAATGTATAATTGAATCAACTGCCCTTTATGGCATTGAAGAGCAGCATTTCATTACAAAATGTGAAAAACACCAAAATCCAACATAACTGTTTCCCGAAAGAAATCAAAACATGCTTCACTTTTAACATGATCTGATATTCAGAAACTTTACCTCTTAGGAGAAGGACTGTTGCGTAATAGCAGTGTAGCGTATCAGTGCCTGCCACCATCTGAGCAACAGCAAGTGACAACCAATACTTAAATGTAATATTTGTCTTCGCCTTGCTATTATAATTATATGTGTGTTTGTTTTTTGGACCATTACCATTATTATAAATGTATATTGATAATAATAATAATAATAATAATAATAATAATATAAATTGCACACCCCTCTTGTTCTTCATTATTGTTATTGAATTGTTGTTACTGGTTACATTTTTACTGCTTTGGCAATATCAATGTGAACATTTGCCATGCCAATAAAAGCACATTGAGCTGAATTTAATTTCATTTAATTGGTAGTGAGAGAGAGAGAGAGAGAGAGAGAGAAGAGGAGAGAGAGAGATAGAGAAGGGGAAAGAGAGAGCGGTAGAGGCAGAGAGAGTGAGAGGAGGACAGAGAGAGAGAAAGGGAAAGAGTGATAGAGAGGGGGAGAGAGAGAAGAATGAGTGGTTAATGTGCAGTCTGTGTGCTCGTTTTTGGAGTGCTGTCTGCACACGCCCGCTGCTCTGGGATTTCCGATGAGCGCCTCCATCACCCACAGCGACAAAAGAGTCACACGCTCACCCTGAGTACGCCCTCCTGAGTGTAAATGGAGCAGCTACCCCCTCTTTCCCCTCCTCTCTCTCTCTCTGTCTCTCTCTTCTTTGTATCTCTTCCCTTCCCTCTTTCTTTCCACTTACTTCAGTTTGCTTTATTTGAGAGACAGAATATTTTTTTCTATTGCCAAATCATTTTTGCATAAATCATACAAAAGGAACGGTGATGATGAATGATAATGATTGGCAAACCTAGACGATTTGCATTTCAAAACGAGAATTCAGACATTCCCACCCACTCTACACATGTAGATAAGTATGTACAAAACATACATGCATTGATACCAAAAGAATTATTTCAATGAATGATAATTCAGTTAACAACAATCAGAGTAATATTAAAGGTACTATATTTCTTAGTATTAATTTATAGTGTTAGGTCATTGTCACTCACTGTCTCCCAGACGGCGGCAGGCAGCAATAAACTGTACTTTCACCTCAGTAAGCAACATTCCCTCTCCTTTCCCGAGAGGCGGGGAAGATTCTGGCTGCCAGGTACACTATAGAGTGAAGTGGCACATATTTTGATTATTTTATGGTAAAAATTCTCTCGGATTTTGGTATATTGCTCACGTTTCAAACTGAAATGCAGCTCTGTCTGATCGGCAGCGCAGGTGCCTCTTTAGCTAACCGTGTTTTTCTGCGTCCGTTTTTCAACGGCTAAACTGTGCTCACCGAGTCTTGACACTACAGACTACAGACACTCCCTCCTGCTCTCTCTTTCTCCTTCTTGCTGTCTCTCAATTTGTCTCTTTATCTTTCTCTCTCTAAAACTCTGCCTCTTAACTTTATTTCAGTTATCGTTTGAAGGCACTTTATAGCCATGAAATCAGACAGGTGTTGCCACAGCAACAGCGACAACCAGTAATGGACAGCCAATTACAATGCAGATGACCAGTCTATCCCAAAAGAAGTCTGCTGTTCACCACAGTGCAGATTACATAACCATCTGAAAACTAACAAAAATATATAGAGGCAGACCCGCGGGCTCCTGCGTTTCTCTCTGCCACCGAGTAAAATCATTTCCCACAGTGAGATCAGACTTAGAAGCACTGGATTTGTGTGTATTTACTGCAGTGCAGGAGAAAAGGCACCTCTCCCTCACGGTGATCTTATCTCTCTATCTGTCATGCTCACTCTCTTTTTCTCTCATCATCTCTCTCTCTCCTGCTTTCTTTCTGTTGTGCTCCTCCTTTTCCGCCTGTGATTCCGATTCGATCAGAATCGTCTGAGATTTGCACGTGTCACTAACACTGGTAACAGTATAATCTCCACAACAGTAATAACAGTACGATGAGGCCTTTCTTTCAGGTATGCATGTCAGGTGAGGTGGGCCTGTCTCACCTGTCAGGTGTGCTGCAGGTTTGGATGGCTTCACCGCAGTGATGGTTCTCCTGGTGGGTGGGGCTGTTGTTTCTTCATTTCTGTCTGTTTTAGAAAGAAGAGAAGAAACGTTTCCATGTGACCTGTGTGCCCATATCTCCAGAGTGGCTCAGAACCCGTGAAAAAGACTAATTTATGCATATTGCATAATAATTGATAAAAAAGTGATTATATTTAATGCAAGACCGTCTGTACACACCCCCACACACCAGAAACAAACAAATCCACACAGAGATGCACACGGTGTGACTTTGAGGGAGAAAGAGTCGGTCTTACCCTGGAAACTCCTTTGTGGTGTGCCACTGCCACCCTGCAAAAGAGCAGAACACCCATATTAACCTTCATGTTTCAGCTACAGAACCAAGCGCAACATTTTGGATGTGTGTGTGTGTGTGTGTGTGTGTGTGTGTGCGTGTGTGTGTGTGTGTGTGTGTGTGTGTGTGTGTGTGTATGTGTGTGTGCATGTGTATGTGTGTGTGTGTGTACATGTGTGTATATATGTGTTTATGTATGTGTGTGTGTATGTGTGCATGTGCATTTGCGTGTGCGTGCGTGTGTGTGTGTGAGTGTGTGAGCGTGTGTGTGTATATGTGTGTGTTTAGTTCTGCTGCTAACAGCTAAAAGCTTCATCTAAGCAAAGGCCATGAGCGTCAGGTTCCCTTCACTCATCAGAAGCATCAGAGTGCAGGCAGTCATTGCGGTCCTCCATGCCCTCCGAGCGGAAAAAGGAAGTGATGTCACACGACAGAGCACCGCCCTGCAGCTGACCACACGTGGAACAGAAAGTAGAACAGCACTGAAATTCCCAGAATGCAAGCGGAAGGGTCATTCAGTCATACACACGTGCCCACACACACGCAAGCATGTATACACATGCGCGCAGACACACACGCGAGCACGCACACACACACGCATACATACACACACACACACACACACACACACACACATGCGCGCACACACACACACGCATGTACACACACACGCATGCACGCATGTACACATACATGCATACAAGTGCGCACACACACATACACACAAAGATACACATGCAACTAGACGCATATATACATAATCGTGCGCACACGTACACTTTTACGACACACTCTCACACACTTTTCACACTCATGCTGCTACAGAACCTGCCCACAGAGTGAGAGCGCTAGTTACTCAGCCAAATTTACCCCGACCGGTTCACAGTGCAATGACTAAGGCACCAACCACAGGAGGAGTGAAATAACTGTGGCTTTGCCACTCACCAGAGTAAAAACAGTCTGACTGAAACAGTGAGAAGAGGTTACTTTCTCACTGTGCCGGAGAGCTTATGTGTCAGCATGATCATTGGCATTCTCACTCACATTCTGAGCTGCAATACGATTTGCGTCAGATTTATACCTGAGACATCCGTGCTTCCATGAGACAAGACCTAAGGGAGGTGCTCAGAATTTCACCTGGAATTACACTCTAGAAGTGGAGCTCATTGCAACTTCAGCCAAATTAGTTTTGAGAGCTGAAGCTCATCATAAATTAAAGAACTGGAACACATTAAAAGTTTGATTATTAGGCTGGAATTCATTGTGAATATGACAGAACTCATAATTCTCATAAAAGTCATTTGATTCTAGACCTGTGACCCAAAATGAATTCAAGTCAAGAAACAGAATTCAAATCGGAGCAGAATGAAGATGGAACGGATTCAGAACTGCGATTAAAAAGTTAAAAAAGTTAAAAAATCTGAGCAAAGCGACAGCTGGGAGGTGAAGCTGAGCACATTTCCACTCGGTGCTGTGCGTGCCATCAGAGTTTTCTGTGCTCATCTGTACAGGGAAACGCATCCATACGACCCTTTTCACATTATTCTAATCATATTTGCCGCTAACGCGCTGATTACATCACTCATGGTTTCATGTTGTTAAAAATGCACCTAACAATTTTCCCAGTCTCCCTCTTTAGAGATGACTACAAATTCAGAAGTAACCAAAGTACAGAGTGACAGACTGGCAGACACATGGGACTACCCGATGAATTTGTTTGTTGAATATGATACATATTTTAACAATAGATTTCATGTAGTGCTCATATTTGAAATATAACTCACTATTTACAAGTAGAAAAGTAGACAGACAGACAGGCAGATGGACAAGCAGGCGAGACAGACAGACGGACAGACGGACAGGTGGACAGGTAAGCAGAGAGAGGTGGCAGGTGGACAGGTGAGCGTGAGGGAACGGCAGCAGGTGCCTGTTGCGGGGCAGGCGGCACAGTGAGCACTCACCGGGATGTTCCTGCTGCTGTAGAGGTGGTAGATGAAGCAGGCCTCCACAGCCATGCCACACAGTGCCAGGGACACCAGCAGGAAGAGCAGCCACTGGACAGTGCTACGCCGGCGGGGGGGAGGTCTGGGGGGCAGAGGGTACCCCGCCTGACCATCCACCACGAACACCGGGGGGTATATCACACCCCCCTCAGCCTTGTCTGCGGCACGCATGCTGTTTGAGACGGAGGACTGAGGAAGAGCTGAGGGTCCCTGTGAGACGGAGAGTGAGATCTCACCTCCCTCACTGCAGCGGGTCGAGGGAGAAAGGCGAAAAGGTGAGAGGCGAGAAACTCTCCCACCACAAGATGGAAAGAATTTTTTTTTTTAAAAAAACACAGAAGTGTCCTGTTTCAGCTCGGCGTCTGGCCTCTGCTCAGCGCAGTCATGGAAACAGCATTTCCACACTCATCCCCGTCACCCGGACAAGCAAGCGAACAACTGACAGGAAGCTTGACTGGGTCTGTCCTCCGGCTTCTGCCGCTGTCAGGCGAGGGTGCGCAGATGCTGCCGTTCAGTGTGACGAGAGCGTATATGTGTGCGACAGACACAGCACCCTTACACAGTTTATTATATACACCCCTCTGTCTCCGTCAGAACGCAAAACTCCACGCCGTGGTTACCGTCCACACACAGATGCTTCCCCTCTCTCTCATGTTCTACTTTTCACTTTTTTTCAATCTTTCACTCTTTTTCTCATTTAATTTCTTCTGTCCCTCTCTCGATTAAGATCTCAGGAACACAGAGGTATAAAGAATCTGAGCGCTGAAACATATTTGTCATGTCTGGAGTAATGATTTCAGTACTCTTATGCCATAAACATCGGTTTATGCTTCAGTAGCTTTGAATCCATGGTATTTCTCTGGGTTTTACACATCTTTTGAGCTACCACCCTTCACACCATTGTTTTACTCATTTGAGTTTGTTGCTGTTCTTGTTACAGTGTTTTGTCATTGTTTTGCTGCTTTAGCTTTTCACTGTTATATTAATGGCACTACCGTGTGAGGCCCTGCAAGACTGCTGAAAAGCACTATTTAAAATGTGTATAATACGTGTGTATAATCAGTACTTCCCTTGCTGTAACTGGCTGGTTCACACATGGACAGACCAAACACAGAGCTTTGTAGGTCACCTACACACGCACACACAATTCTGGGTTACCAGCCCTGTTCCTTTCAGCGGTGTCACACTGCTGTCCCTAACAAACACTCAGAGACACACACATGCACACGCACACGCACAGTTGGGGCTCTCCTATCTACTGTCCCTCCTGTTAAACTCAGCGTGAATCTGTGACTCCCTCCACAGCTCCTCACACCTGAGCGCTGGTCAAGGTTGACTTGGTGCTTGGCTTTGCAGCAGAAGGCTGATGCACCGTCTGTCACTGTGAAAGAGCTGGGGGCAGACTCTTTGTGGCAGGCTCTTCTGACTGCTCTGACCAGGGGCTGAGCCCAGATTCTTCTCCATCAAAAAACTTCAAAAAACGTACTTCTAAATAGACTGTTTCCATGCATTTTATTCTTGCTTGTGAGGGCTACAGATTGCTTAAAAAATGTGAAAATTGGAGAGGGAAGGGTTTAGGTTTGATTTACCATATAATCTGCACATGAATATTCCAGCCGCTCGAATGTCTCAGATGTCAGATACCTACTACCATTATTACATGATGGAAAATCCTCAAAACCACAATTTCACGAATGAGAGATGAAAACAGCCAACTACTCAAAGTGACTGAGAAAACTTTCATAATTTGGTTGCAAAATCATTGCTGATGGACCTACTTGATATGAACCACAATTCCCACCTAAATTGAGTGAGCCAACTTTTTAAACTGACTAACATTATCGGCTCAAGTTTTGTTTTATGGAAGCTGTGGTAACTTAGCTGTCAATGTATGACATGATCAGAAAAAAAAGTTGCCTCGGGTGTTATCACTGTTTGTAGGACGAGACTAGGCTAGTTTAGTGTTGATAGCCAAGGGGAGGCACAACTAAGCTATCATTGCTAACGGTTTAGCTGGCTACAGTGCAATGCAAAGTACGTTAGCTGTATAAAACTTACGCTCTGCTCATATCATGTTCACGTAACTTGGAACTCGCATAGACATTTACACACCTTGTTTTCCTGGCTCAGCATGAGAGGATGTTTGTGCTTCAGCTGCAACCCCTTTACCGGTATAAAATCTGTGTATATCCGTTTTTTCCTCACACTGACTGTGACTGTGTGAGCTAGCACTTGGCATAGTAACCCCATCAATTGAAGAACTGACAGACACCTGTCAGCCAATAAGACACAAGTATTTCCATGTATTTTCCTGTAAACTCTCTCCGATTGGTCTTGCACTCCGTTCACTGAAGATACAAAATTACAACACACCGAGACAAACCGCTCGAAGTGGAGAATTATTCAGGGCTAAAGAAAAAATCTTCGGGGCTACAGCCCCGAATGCCCAGGCCAGGCGACACCTTTGGCTCTGACAATGTCACAGATGTGGCAAGACCAGTCCTGTGGAGTAAGAGCATTTACAGATGTGGCCAGATGTCTACTGTGACCTATATAAACAACGCAGTCAGCATAAAAAAAGAGGATGTGAAAGTCTGCAGACAGATAGAACGCACCGATAACAATGAAGGATCTGTTGGCGGGGACGGGCCTTGGCCATGCCTACTGACGACAGTGGCAGGGTTTCATGAAAACAGCTTGGAAGCGTTTCTTTTTCTTCTTTCCCCCACTCCTGAGACAGTGCGAAAGTAGAAGAGGAAGTTGGAGGGTCTTAGCGGGAAGTTTAAGCTGAAACGGGAGGTCCCTGGAGAGAAAGAGGACCTCACTCAAAGCGGAAACACTGGGCCTCATTCATCAAAACATTCGTAGAAAAGAACGTTATTTTGCTCTTGGGGGAAATGCATACAATAAAGTCACTCTGGGTTTGTGAGACTGGCGTAATCAGTCAATTCCGTTCGTGCCCTGGCTCCAATGATGATGAATCGCAACTGTTCTTGCATCAGCTGCCCGTGCATTTTATCTGCAGTAGGCACTTCTGCATATTTCCCAAACCCAACGTGACTTTTTCATTCCAGCTATTCTCAAAAACAAGACAAGAAAAATAAGTTTCAATAAACATTTTGACAGATATCCTTTGAAAATGGCAATTTACTGACCTCAGGTCAGCTTTACCTATTCCTCACCCACTAATCTCATACATTATAACTGCAACTCACTGATCTCAGATCAGTCTCAGTAATTCCCCATGCAATGTTTTTTTTGTTTTTGTTTTTGCTTACCTGCATTTCCCACACTGATCACATATCCTTTCACACCAACAACTTGCTGAAGTCTATCCAGTCTCATAGTCTCAATTTCAGACCCTTTCATTTCTCTCTCATTTCAGACCCTTTCACCCTGTAGCTCACTGATCCCAGAACAGTCTCACGGGTTCCTTCACCTTCATCTCACGGACCTAACAAGCATAGAAGAGCAAATGACTATAATACACAGTATTTCCCAGCCTCTCTGCACTGGTTGAAATGTCATATGTAGGATTACATGTTTTCCCACTCACTATGCAGTGATGGTAGTTAAACTTGCCCAGCTGTATTTGTAATTATTGTATTTTCAACAGTCATGTTTCCAAACTCACACTCTAAAACACGAATTACTCTGTATTTGCACCCATAAAGTTGTGCCGACAGCCACAAAAGACTCAACATAAATGTTTCATTTAGTTAGAAGAGAACATTCGCATCGGTATTACTTTGGAAATGATTCACCAGAAAAACACGATTCATAATGTTTGTCCTTTTTCACCAGTACTTGCTCTGAAAATGATATATTGACTACAGTTCAGATAACGTCTGCTTCACAGCGGATATTCGGTATTAATATCAATATTTATAAAGCTCTTGGTTCTTTTCTTCAAAACATTTTTGAACCATGTTTTTTAATCCCTTTATCGGTAATCAGATTATGATGACATCATACATGCATGCTTCTGAATTGAAAATTGAGCTGAGTGGTGTTAGGACCACCTTCGCCAGGTCTCTAGCAGCAGCTACATAATCTGTATGGAAATTAATACATAAATAAATAACCCCAAAAGTGGCGGGAGGCGGATTCCCAGCGCAATCAGGGATTCTCTCTCGGAGACGCAGCCGTGTTTAGTTTGTATTGAAACGATGGCACAGAGGATAGTCCCATTCCAGCTTCAGGGACCTGAAAACGAATCGGTGTCTCCAAAATGTCACGTTGCGAGTCCTAGCGACACAACGGCATAACAAAACGATCTGGAGCCACGGTCGTTGTAGGACCTAAACAAGCGGCGAAAACAGCGATACCAAAACGATCAACATCGCTCTCAGTAAATCATGACCACCGGTTTCCCCATCCAGACTTCAAAGTTGCCGTCATACCCTTCCTACCTTCCTACTCTTCCGGTCAGCAGCTCACCTTTGTAGGCTTACCTGGAGGTTGTCTCGCGCTCGTCGATTACGTCAGCAGCAAGTGGCAAACCAAAGAAACAAAAGAGAATATGTGCGTGTGTGATGTGCCCCAAAACAAGAGTATAACCCGTGCTTTCGTTCAGTTTCTGGCGTTAAAATCACAGCACACAATTAGGCTGAGAGCTTATCCATGTTATTAAAAATGACCTGCTCAAAATGTCACATATACTCACACACATTTTGTACATTGTACATTTTTTTTTCATTTGTGTTTCAAACTGTGTTAACCGCTTGCTGTAATTGTGTTAATGTGTATCCACTGCCTTAATCATAATTCACAAATTTGATAAAAATGGATTCAATCAGCTTCATTCAAAAGAGGATGACTGTACTTGCATATGTCTGGTAGCCAGCCATTGGCTAACGATCTCCACATGCCTGATTGGAGGTTCATTAAAAGTGTATGTGGCTGGACAGCAGGATTAAAGATTGCTTTAGCTGGGCCCTGCGTTTTTAGTTTTAAATGAAATCACTTTTATAAGCATTTCTCCTTTACATACATAACACACTCTTACACACAGAAATATTATCTGGCAAGGTTTTCCCTTGGAAAATGTGAAACTTTAAACCACTGAAATATAGCAAAATTGCAATTCTGAAAAAGGTTTAGATCAACAGGTTTAGATTTAAGTCTGTCTGTCTACTCTAACTGTTGGTGGATTTTTTTTTTTTCCTTTTTTGCATTCTAAAAGGGGATTTCCTCTCACTATTACATTATGTTGTTATGGTCATAATTCAATTTTCTTTGAAAATTAAAGAAGAGTTGTGAAAGATGTTAAACAAGGCTGCAAACTACTGCACCGCAAGTGACTGTGATTGCATAGCCCTGCTGCTTCATGATCAAAGAGTCATTCTAATGCACCATTTTATAGCTGCAAAGAGTGAGATATCATATGAAAGATTTATTTGGAAAATAGCAAAAGAAAAAATATTGATAATGAATGGTAAATATTCCCCCTAGTCCCTTAATAATAGCCACAGACAGAGAACCCTCAGGTCAGCTATGCACTTTGAAATAGATTAGAGGGCAAAGCCCGCATAGAACATAACTAAACTACAACAAACGCAAACGAGTCTCGCTTATTAACAGATGAAACGAAAGGAGCCTCCACTCTGTCTGAGACAGTGATGCTCCTGTCTCTTCTCCAGTATCGATGGGTGTTCTACCACGAGGCCTCTGTGCTGGTCTGGGGTTGAGTTGAGCTTCCTCGGTGTAGCCCTGAAGTGACGTAGGTGTTGAGGTGGGTGAGGTGGGTGAGGGATCTTGGCAGTATCTTCAGCAGGAGACACAGGAACCTGTGGGACAGCATGTGGCACACACCCCAGCTCTGTGAGTGCACGCTTCACACTCCGCCGCTCAATGCAAAATAAAAACCTTTCTCTCATTTTCCTCAAAAACAAGGTTCTTTCTTTAATCTTTTTTCAAGGTCCAGTATCCAAGCACCTCTGGGGGTTCCTACAGGATAAATCTCTGAAAGATCCTTATAGGATTCACAAGCCAGAACCATACCTTAACTGAAGTTCATGTTGACAGGACCCTGAATATTACAGCCAGAGATCTGGGGTGCCACAATTCTCCCTCCAGTGGTGGCTGACATAGACACCTGGGATGCCGCTGCCCCGGGCTGGACAGGGGCTCCATCCACGTGGCTGGGCCCAGCTGGAACGAGAGAGAGAGACTGAGAGAGAGTTTCTGGCTGTGATAAGTCTGCCACACCAGGGACCAGGGTCTTTTGGTGGTGTGGGCTGAAAGCAGCTAAGGCTTACCAGCTCTTCTCCCATTGTGCTCTTTCTCCAGTCTCTGAGCGAGATTGTTCTTGTCTGTTTTCCTCAGGACATACAGAGTGACTGTCACTGCCCCTTCCTCTCCGTACGCCCCCACCATCAGATCCACAGTGTCTGCCACATCCCTGTTCTCCAGCTGGCCTCTTGGGATGGGATTAAAGCCCTCTGCCACATCATGTGACAGATTCCACCTGAACCTCTTCAGCTCATCCGCTAACAGCTCATCCAGAGTGGAGGCAAGCAAGGATGGAGCTCCAGCCATTGCAGAACCTGGAGACAGAGGAGGGATGGATAGATGGTGTTTGAGAGAGATAAGGAGGAGCTGGGGCACGGGACCTATAAATGTGCATACATAGGAGTCCAATGGAACCAAGTCTTACTTTACCTAACCTAACCTCTGATTGTACCCACCCTTCACTGCAGTAATCACTGTACTCGCACAGGGGCAATGAGGCACGCGTGTGTAGTCCTCCAGTTTTCCACACTACAGTTCCCACAGTGCACAAGGAGAGCTGGTGCTGTACAACGGACAGGTGCTTCTCCCTGACATCAGCCGAGTGACTCACAGGCATCCAATGACTGACAGCACACAAAGGCGGCAAGACAAGGGAACCCTGCCGACACCCCAACGCCGACGGAACGAGAGAAGTTTGCTCCAGCACTGAAACCTTCATAAGAAGCTAAATCCCCCAATCCCAACTCTGGACATTTCTGCTGTGCACATTTTTCTGAACACCTCCTGCATCTGGTTAAAATTTAAACCCTTCCACTCACCTTTCCCCAGTGAGTAACTGTGGCTTGCAGATTTTATGAGCGCAGTAAAGTGTTGACACTGCTCTGTTTCTGAGGGGAATTTTCCTGCCTCTTGTGGCCTTCCTGAGGCTTCGTCCATTTGATGAGACCCACAGAAATAGCTTGCTGGCAGCCAGTTCTGGGTGTCGAAGGCAGTGCCCTGTGGATCTCAGCCTTCACAACTTTATTTTGGCCCTGATCTTAGGAAGTGTACTGTAGAACTGCTGGTTGGTCAGATGTTGAGACCAGTGGACCCCCTTCACCACTCTTAGCATTGTGGGATAAAGACCATCAAGACGTTTTTCAGGATGCTTAGTTTGGTAGCCGATACACGTGGCCAAAATCATGCCATATTTAGAAACATAACTGAGAACTGTTGTAAAAGACAAACCTGTCCGGGGGAGAGGGGGGTTGTACCCATGTGCATTTTGTTTGTGTGCATGGTCAGGATGGAGAGATTCACTGTTTAATATTTTGCTGTGTATTACTGCAGTACCGACATGGGCACCTAGCCCTGGAATACTGATGCCAGTGGGTGATGTGGGTTCTCTATCAACTGGGATTCAGCCCAAAATATATATATATATTTTACTCATTACAAAATCTAGGTAATAATTATTACCTTCACTATTTCCAAGGCTTGAATGATTATTTCTGCATTTGGATATATTTACCTGGACAGCAAAGGCTTAGTACCTCACACAGTGGCACAGCAACAGGGCTCAAACCTGCAACCTTCTAGTACGAAGCTAAAGCCTCAATCCAATTATTCTCAATGCCTCCTGCATCTGGTGAAGAGGAAAACCCCACCACTTCCCCAGGGAGTAACGGTGGCTCAAAGACACTATGAGCACAGGAAAGGCTTAACAGTGCTTGTTTCTCAGGGAAACTTTCCTGTTTTGCAACATATGCGTACATTGCTTAGACCCGTGTTTCCCAACCCTGCTCCTGGAGGCACACTGTCCTGCATATCTTCTATGTATATCTTCCTGCTTAAATCAGGTGTGCTCAGCTAATCAAAAGTGCCACTGATGAGTTCAGTCAGGTAGGTAGAGCAGGGATAGATAGAAGATATGCAGGACGGTGTGCCTTCAGGAGCAGGGTTGGGAAACGCTGGCTTAGACTAACACTTCCTGTTCTTCACTATAGATGTGTGTTTATGGATATTGAATTCTCTGGTAAAGTGCCAGATCTTTTTATTTAAAGCTCATGTTGGTAGTGTTTTAGAGCTGAGCTTCACTTTTATAATCATAAATATTGAAAATGCTTGATATTGTGCAGGAGCAGCAATAGACTTAAGTTCTGAGTGGCAAACACCATTCATGCGTTCTGGAGTCATTGTGCCTATTCCTGTTACTTAGTCAAACTAACTCAGTCGAAACCTTTACCCCCAACCCCTCAATCCACCCCACTGACACCATCTCCATGCCGACTGTCTTTAACCAGAATTTTGATGTTAATAGATTAAAATAGTGCAACTTACTGAGTTAAAATGTCTGTAAACAGAGTGTATCTCTCCAGTCTATCTCTCCTCTTCGTTAAACTGTCTTAGTTTCACTTTCCGTAAAAGAGAAGTTTTGCCCTAAAGGGGGCAGTGGGGGAATGCACTGTTCTCTCTTAAAGGCACAGAGGCAGCCGGTCATAACCAGCCTCAGACACAAGGCCCTAAAACATTCACAAACGACCCCACACTGCGACTATAACGGGCACCTCACCCAAAAACAGCCGGAGAACTCAGCATCATCCTCTGACATCATGAGTAACATAATCTCAGTGTATTATGTTCAACCGCCTAACCTGTCATATTAAATTATTGTCATTTAGCAGACACTCTTATCCAGAGCAACCTACAGGTTAAGGTTACAGTTCCATCCATTTATACATCCGGATATTTACTGAGGCACTTGTGGGTTAAAGTACCTTACCACAGTATTCTATCAAAAGCAGTATTCTAACAGAAACGGTATTCTAACAGAAACGGTATTCTAACAGAAACGGTACTCTAATAGATCCAGTATCCTAATGGATCATATCTTTGGTTGCAGGTCTGGCTTTGCCATTCCCAAGAGAAGGGGTGTGTAATAGACAGAATTAAGGGAGTATTAATGGGGGTATTAGAAGGCATTAAGAGTACTAACGGGATGTATAGTAGACGGTGTTAGGAGTATTAACGTGGGTGTGTAGTCAGTCAGTATTAGGGGTATTAATAAGGAGAATGAAGCTTGTGATTGTTTCATTTTTTGTTTGGTGGGGGGTGGGGTGACAGACAAAAGTGTGACAGAACAGAGCTGAGGACCACTTCTCTGAAAGACACAGGAAGTGACAAGTGGGTTCTTCGCAAATATCAACAGGAAATGCTGCTGCTCAGCGGGGCACAGGAAGAGGAAAGAGGCGGAGTTTCCATTTTCTCCTGGAACAAGAGCAACTCTGAATGTGATGAGAGACCAGGAGATGTTTCCATCAAGGCATTTACTGCTTACAGGACCGGGAGGAGGACTGACAGGAGGCGGGTCACTGAGTTCGGACCATCCACTGTGCACAGAATGTAATAAAAACAGAGCGACAGATACACATATGATTACACTGACTTTTGACCTCTTCTGTTAAGGATTATCTTTGTTACTGTTTCAAATGATCACGTTTGGTCTATGCTTCCATTTCCGATTGGAACAAGCTGAAAAGAGTGCATATCGGATACATGCCACTGTGTCACAGCCAGCAACACGTCAGTCTCAGAGGATTCAACAGGAAGGCTGTGCCTGAATCAACAGTGCCATCTACAGCCCTGGACCATTGCCAGCATTTTCATTTAAACTGAAGGGAAATTCATACCATTAGCAGAGAAGTACAAAAACTGAAGCAGTGAAAACTGCTGTAGGAGGCACACCTGTCCAGGGGTTTGATGTTTTGAGATTTGTGTACTGATTCTGTGTTCCCACTGTAGTAACAGCAGAAAGAGTTACACACTATCTGAGACACACTGCACGCTTGGGATTCAGAGTCTATGACTGAACTCAGTTCTGGTAATTGAGTTTTTTTTTATTTAGAGGTGGCAAGGATAGAAAGAATATGTTAACCAGCTTCTTACTTATGGGAGAGAATATCTGGCAATGTGTTTCTATGCATGAGCAATGAGGCAACAGAATACTGTACTGTGGGCCACTGACCTTAAAGAGTTTGTTTGTGCACAGTGAGGTCGAAGCACTGGCGACCCGCAGACAGGCACCCCTGGAGAGATGCCTGTGCAAGGTGCATACGCTCCTCAACACCCCCCAAGCCAGGGGCTCCTCCGACCATTACACATCCACAGTGACTTACACTGGTTACAGTTTACATGTTATCCTTTTATACAGCTGGATATTTACTGAGGCAGTTCAGGGGTAAGTACCCAAGGGTACAACAGCAGTGCCTCAGTGTGAAGTTTAATCCTTCAGATTCAAACACTCTCCTGCAGCTTACCCTAATTTATGTTATCCTGTTGTTGAAACACAAAGGGTGTAGTAATTATTTTCATGCTGATTGGAATGGCATTATCAACACATAGTGATTAAAAATACGGACTCACAGTATTTATCTTACAGTTCCTCCCTTTCACCAAAAGAGCAGAACTCTTTTAACTGAAACTGTTCTCCAAGGTCTCTTCACATAGAAACAGGGCCGTATGTATTGTCTGACCTCAGAAGTTTTTTTTTATTTTTAAACTGATTGGTTGGTTGGTTGTTTGCACTGACAAAACAGCTTCAGTCAACAGCAAAACTCAAACACACCTTCTGTTACATCTGACACCACATTGAAAGGAAACTGCACTTTGAAAACCAGCCTGCTTTCTCTGTGGTAGGTCACCACAGCCAGACCACCAGACATCACGCTCGCAGAGACAATGAGCAATACAGAGACAATGAGCAATACAGAGCAAAAACGAGCTACAGCAAAATGCTTATGGAAATGGATCTATATGATACCTCAGTCATGCACTGAAATATACATATGAGCTATTTTGTGAGGAAACATTTTATGATTCTACACACCATGGAAATTCTTGTGTGAAATTAGTCTGTATTGGTCTGTCTAGGAAACCAAAATGAATCACACACTTGACCTTAAGTTTGGCTGCAAACTCACACTGCCACAAGCCGATATCTAATGAGGCTGCACAATTACAATTTACAATTTACAATTTGATATTTTGCAGAAGCTTTTAAACCAAAGTGACTTACAATTCAATCAGGTTTAGCTAACTACCTCATAAGCAAGAGATCGCAGTAGGAATACAAATTAATTATTTACAGTACCATGGTCCTGTATATCCTGCAACAATTAAACAGAATCTGCAAACGAAACCTGCAACAAAGAGACAAGGTTCGTACAGAGGATTTTTTTGTTTTGTTTTGTTTTTTATACCATAAAACATAAAAACATAACATAACAGAAAAGTTACACAATAGGGGACAGGACATATACACAGTACAGCACAGTGGCACATACACACAGACACACACACAAACACACACACACACACACACACAGTCACCAGATGTCACCATAGGAACCAGGGGCCATATTGTGTTGGAGTCTTGGAGTCTTTTTTATGCTTTTCCCCCTTTTTCTCCCATTTTTGGCCCAATTATGTCCTTAGATGCTGCCCCTGTTGCTGCAGCCCCTACTGTCAGTGCGGAGGGGTACAGACAAACACGTGCTCTCCTCCGAAACACGTGATGTCAGCCACCGCTTCTGTGCACACTGCAGCTCCCATGCTAAGCTTGCACAGACTCGAGTCAGAGGGGGCCACTTCATCTGCAGCTTTATGCAGGAAGACCTGCAGGCCAGCAGGGGTCACTGGTGTGCATGAGAGCACACAAATCCAGCCCTGGCCAACCTACCTGCCCATGTCCTGCCGCTGCGTGTCTCTGGCTGCTGTGGGCTGCTGGCTGTCGTTGGCTGATGTCACAGCCCTGGAGCCACTCGAGACGCCCACTGCATTGTTATGGGTAACATGCGAGTTAGAGCTCAGGGCTGCAGAATGAGTCAGGGCAAGAGCAGGGAGAACAGACCTGCCCAAAACCATGAGGATATGGTGACCAAGTGTTCGGTGAAGTGTGCAGGTGCTGGAGGGCAGCTGTCCACATCACTGGACAACTCGAAAA
This sequence comes from Megalops cyprinoides, assembly GCF_013368585.1. Taxonomy (NCBI): domain Eukaryota; kingdom Metazoa; phylum Chordata; class Actinopteri; order Elopiformes; family Megalopidae; genus Megalops; species Megalops cyprinoides. The sequence continues at coordinate 1,169,689 of NC_050601.1, read as the reverse complement.
CCACATCACTGGACATCCCGAAAACCACATCGCCAGACACCCCAAAAACTACATCGCTGGACACCCCGAAAATCACATCACTGGACACCCAAAAACCACATCACTGGACACCCCGAAAACCCCATCAGCAGTTACTTTCCTGAACATGAGCTGGAATGTCTTTTTTCCAGAACAAGACAAGACAGATAACTGACAACATCACAGTTTGTCCAACAGGTATTTATTTAGCTATGATGCAAGTGAGATAGCATACCAACTTCAAGGTCAATTTCATAAGTCTTTTAAAAAGCCTTCTATGATTCTAACTAATTTGCTTCACACTTATTTAGTCAGTTATTTCTCACACCCCAGTCTCTCTGATCTTGTCCTAAATCTTTGTTTCATGTTATAAAACAAATAATGGTGGAGTTTTTTCTTAACATCATAAACATGCAACTTCAAAAACTGGCAGGGAATACCTGTATATTATCCATAAGAACACTTAGCTGGTGATGTCTTTAGTAACAAGATAAAGAGCAGAAGATATTTTATTCATCACATAAAGCTGCTCTGTTTCTAGATCATGTACGCTCCAAAGAAGTTTTCGGGGGAGATATGTCGGACGATTTGGGTGTGGTTCTGAGCCTTCACATAGATGGAGTCACCCTTGCTCAGGTGGTAGACTCCTCCCAGGTAGCTGTTCAGCAGGTTCCTGCTCCTCCATTGGCTCCTGCAGTGAAACCTCCTGGACTGCATGAGCTCTGTGTCGCCCCCTAGGACGCGGGGTGTGCTCCACAGGACCGCGTGGGTGAAGGAGGTGCACTCTGGCTCTGTGAAGAACACTTTGGAGTAGATGAAGTAGTACCCTTCCTCCTCCACCACCAGCGCTCCCTCCCTGTACTGCATCTGGTGGGTGAAGGAATTGCCATCCAGAGTCCACTGCAGGACTCCGTCCGAACGAGGATGGAGGGGTCCAGCTGGGGAGAGAGAGAGAGAGAGGCAAGAGACAGTGAGAGAGACAGAGAGAGATAGAAGATCTAGCAGTTAGTCTTGAAATAAAAATATATACATCATCATAACTGCCAAAGGTACATCCAGTACAGCTGGTACCGTAACTCTTTTCATGTAGGTGTTGCATAGTCATACTACTTTTTGTTGACAGGTAATATTAAGAATCTGCTGGTAATATTAAGAAATGTGCAAAAGTTTTGTCGTTTGCAGATGAGTGTGCACTGTGTATGTCCTCCCTGTATATGTAGATTCGTGTGTATTAGGTTAAGGGTTAGGGTTAGGGTTAGGGTTAGGTTAGGATCTTATTAGTTGCCCAATACCCTGTAGCTGTATAAATTAGATAGTACTGTGTCCTCAAACAGACTTTGCTCTCAGCTGAGAACTGTCTCATTGTGGAACTGTACATATCCTGTCCCCGTACTGTCGCTGTACCTACTGTATGCACTTTTGTACGTCGCTTTGGATAAAAGCGTCTGCTAAATAAATAAATGTAAATGTAAATGTTAATCCAGACATATGAATGAGTGAAAATTTTAGTGCTGAATGTGATGTGATGTCAGTATTGCGCACATGGTAATGATGTTCAGCTGCTATTTATGCTAAATCCAGTTTTCAAAACGCGTAACATTTTTAAATTGACAAGCAAAATGATGTTTTTGGAAGATTTTAGGATCAACTGACATAAATCGAGCTGAAGGATAACTTCTGCCAGTATCACAGCAAGCTCAGAAAATTGGATAAATACACTTTAACCACAGGCATGAAACAGAAAGAGAGAATGGAACTAAAGTGTTTGAAGGAAAAGTGGCTGGAAGGTGGGTCTCACTCCAGGGTGTCGGGGTGGGGGGTGGAGTCAAGGGCCTCTCATCTGTCAGGTGTGCTGCAGGTTTGGATGGCTTCACCACAGTGATGGTTCTCCTGGTGGGTGGGGTTTCAATCTCATTCCTGTCTGTTATAGTAAGAAGAGAGACTCTTGCCTGGCTTTCTGTGCTCTGTCCCTCAGTCTGCTTATAAAGACCCTGAAACTCTTGCAATGATTTACACACAGGTTATGGAACCAGGTATATTTAAGTTAAACATGTCTAAGTTAATAATAAATGATGATACTTGCTTCAAGAACATTAGCACACCATGCATTCACACAGACCACAAACATAGCCACACATGCAGAAATGCACACACACTGTTGCTGTGAGGTGGAGAGTCTGTCTTACCCTGGTAACTCGTCTCTGTCTTTCCATTCTGCAAAAGATCGTGACACACCTGTTAACGTCACTGTTTTCACGCACCAACATTTCCACCATAACCTGCCATAAACACCGAGGATAATACTTACTTAAGCACCGCATGTGCATTGTGGCTGGTAGAGATCCATAATAAAATGAATTGGATATATAAGCGTCACAATGTCAGAATATTCACAGATTTCGCAGTGCCTTTACACTGGCTTTCATAACCAGAACAAAACGTTCACAATCAGAAGTACAAGTTTCAAATATTACTAAGAAAAAAAACATTCGTTTAAAAAAAATAGATGAGATCCTGTTAAAATTTTCTTTATAGTGTTACATAGGTAACACTGAAGTTTGTCCATAATTTGACCGTATTATCTGTTTGCATGACACAAATAATTTAAACTTGCATTTCAACTTGGGGGGATCCTACGAAGCCACATGCGCATCACATAAGGAAACTTGTGGAAGCGCCTGTACATTGTTGGGGAGGGGGTTCTAACATTTTGTGCACCACTACAATGGACTTGATATTCGACATTAGCAAGACATGCAGCTGTTAACCAACAGCTCTTTAAAGAAACATCCGATAATGTTCAGGCTGCGGATTCTTATCAAAAGCAAGCCACGGAATGTGGCACAGGTTTAGTTGCTGTCTTTTAGCGTCGTTTCAAAAATTATATCAAAATGAGTACTTTTTTCCCTAAAACTGTGTTTTCCCTTATTGCAACTGTTTTGAAATCGCCAGGTGTACTTACTCTGCATTGCAGGAGTGGTGAGGCAAGACGAACGCAATCCTCCGATACACTGGTGCGCAGTAAATGGCTATGTTTTACACTGCAAGCCCCAAACGGTGTACACTGGAGACGGTGCGACTCCGCTGATACAATAGCAGCAACTCGCACCGGCCTGGAGAATCGCAGAGTGCCCCAAAGCGGTAAGACACCCCTTGCCGAGATACCCATAGCCAGGGTTGGGAGGGTTTAAAAATACTTAAAAATACTTTAAAAATGTATTCCGATACAATTACTTATTAGGCCTACCTGTTAAAAAATGTAATCAGTAACCTAATCCAAGTATCACAATATTAAAGTAACGTAACTTGATTACTTTCCGTTACTTTTGGATTGGATTGGATGTGCTAGTGAAATTGTTTAGCCTAATATAATGTTTTACGTTCCTTGTTAGGTTTATTAATGGTTTGTATTCCTTCCTTTGTTATGCGCGAATGCGCGTTTAGAATAGCGGTAACCAGGGTGTGAAATACGGGGGTGTCGGGGTCCCTTGATTCACGTTGTCTTTTAACCCTTAAAGCCCCACAGACGCAGCCTGTGTCCTCACATCCCTTCTTCTCGGTTGAATTGCTCACGAAGTAGGCCTATTCATCGCTAAAGATGCTAGTTGCTTGTCTATGCCACGAAGTGTTGGCAAGAAAAATAATTTTGAATTTACATCAAATTTAATCATAGTTACAATCTGTATACAGCTCTGCGTCCATCTCCACACCCATTAGTCTTGTTTGAATTACTCATGAACTCATTGCATAGATATGGAACACATAACACAAGAAAGGGCGGAACCGGAGATTTGTAATGATGCTAGTAACATTTGTATTTGTACATACCTAAGTAATGACGTTATGAAGACAGATAAAACTTCTGCAAAGTAATATCTTTACTAATTTCTTCACCCATTTTCACACTCCTGCTTCTCGGTTGAATAAAGTCCCTAACGTTTCACAACGTAGCTACTGCATATCAAAATAAACAGCAGAACTTACCCTTAACTTCTGTACTGAGTTCCTAGACTCCGAGGTCTTCATTTAACCAGTTGTTTTACCATATCAGAAGCGTCTAGCAGTTTACGGCAGATTTAAGTAAATTGAGTGCATTAAACATATAGACCCTATAGCCTCTGCATAAAAACATTATTTCCAATCAGCCAGTTTCTCACACAAGACGTTCGAACGGCAGAAAAAAAACTAAATAAAGTCAAATTAAAGCACAACCAAGTTCAGTGATCAACAGGAAAAAACGCAAGAAAAACAGGTCGTGAAAAACCGAAGAAAAAGTAAATTCAATCAATAAAATTTAATTATTAAAAATATTTTTAATAGTTGCGGTTAAAAGGGATTTAAAAGAAGAGACAGTCTATGAAGCCCTGACAATTACTGTTGGAGCATTCAAAGAGACTTCTGCTGATTCTTCAGCCACAAGTGCTAGCTTTTCATTTCTGTGATTTGTATTTTCATTTTTTCTTATTTTTTCATTCTATTCATTTCAATAAATTGTATTGTGAAAATACATTTTAGACAAAAACAACTTTGATGTTTGTAACTCTGAGATGCATCTGAGAAGACTGTCAGAACATTTGATCTGACAATTTGCTAGTGCCAAAATTTTAGCTTTAAAAAGATTGGACTTGCACATTCCAAACCCATCAAATAATAATTACAAATCTTTCTAGGTACTACCAAAACATTGATCTATATAATAACAGTGGTTAATATATATTTTAAACTAAAAACATTGTTTGCACAGATTGCTTATTTAGAAGCAAGGGGACATGCAGCAAGTGTGCATAGCCTTCCAACCACATCACTCAAGCTTTTAAAACATGCTCACACGTGACAGCTCTTGGTTTCCCAACTAAATTCACCCCCCCCCCCATTATTCGTCTTTCATTTCAATACATTGCTCATAAGTGAATCAATTTTGTGATACCTAGGACCATATCAGTACATTGCCAACATTTTAATTTCTCTGAAATTTCATTGATTTTTGAAAATATTCAAGTTTGCACTTTGGATTCATTAATGGTCAAATTTAAAGATAGTTTTAAAGGACAAAGCTAAACATTGTCACAGCTACAGTTCTAATAAAACCAGTAAACTGGGAAAACACAGGACTGAGTTACAAAGAATTTAATGCTTGCCCTTTTGTGTGAGGTATCATCGCCCAAACTGATTCTACTGACTTAAAGATAATACATACGTGAATATGTACATATCTGACAGTGTTTTTAATATGAAGGTTTAATTTACATTAATCATCAACTTTTCGAAATATAAAATGCAATTAGAATGTGGTGTTCTTTGTATATTCTAGAGGCAAAATGATGAAATTAGATTCCTCATATTTAACATAATACAATCATCAGTCAAAATCAATTTTTACTATTGTAACTCACTACAGTAAAGACCAAATTTTAGAATCAGAAATCATTACAATTTAAGTCAAATTTGATTTTAGAACTAGAGCTCCTTATACATGAGTGTCTGAACTGTAGCTCATAATTACAATAAAATTAAACTGTTAAACATGAAACCATTGTAAATATAGTCAAAATAAAATTCTTCAACTGGGGCTTAATATTTAAACAGTCAAATTATATTATGAAAATTCAAGTAGCTGTAAGTACCAGACATTTTTACTGAGATTTCCTGAAGAGTACAAATTAATTCTGGAACCAATTATAAAGAAAGTAAAATTCTTATTGAACTGACCTGAAACTGAGAGTGAATCTTAGAAGGTGACATTTAGAATGTCATTAATAAGTTTGAAAATCTCACAAAGTGAGGAATAGATCTGGATTAAATTGCATTGTTTATAATGAACTTTGTACTTAAATCAATGAACACCCTGCAAGTAGCACTTGATAAGGATACATGCTGAATCAATGAACTAATAAATATATGGATAAATGAATGGATGGTCAGAAGGGGAGACATATAGAGAAATAGATAAGCAAGAGATGAACAGACAGACAGGTGGACAGGTAAGCAAAGAGAGGTGGCAGGTGGACAGGTGAGCGTGAGGGAACGGCAGCAGGTGCCTGTTGCGGGGCAGGCGGCACAGTGAGCACTCACCGGGATGTTCCTGCTGCTGTAGAGGTGGTAGATGAAGCAGGCCTCCACAGCCATGCCACACAGTGCCAGGGACACCAGCAGGAAGAGCAGCCACTGGACAGTGCTACGCCGGCGGGGGGGAGGTCTGGGGGGCAGAGGGTACCCCGCCTGACTATCCTCCATGAATATAGGGGCATTGACAGCTTCACTCTCATCCATGTCTGTGGAACACTTGTTCTGTGCAGGGGGAACTCAGGATCCTGAGAAAGGAAGCCTCAGATGAAGGAGCAGTCAGCAAAGCACTGTGTGTGACTTCACCCCGACCAACAGAGCAGGTCTAAAGGATGTACAGAAGAGAAAAGCTCTCCCACCTCTGCACCTGGAGGGAGAAGAAACTGTGAGATACACACCAGATTCAGTTTAGTCTGATAAGAGATATACTGTACCTTGTTTGGTATGGTCCTCTGGGTTCTGTCTCTGACGGCCGTAGAGGCTGCTCCTCGGTGTGAGGAAAAGGTAAGCGTGTGACAGAGCCTTTCTAAGCAGTTTATTACTTACACCCCTCTGCCTCTGTCAGAATGCAAAACTCTGTGGTTAAAGCCCACATACAGATACTTCCTCTTTCTCTCACGTTTTTTCTTCTCAAATGTTCACTCTCACACAATGCACACATATTCACACAGAGAGTGCAGAAAGCACAGCTCACCTGTAGAGGGGAATTGTGTACCCACAGATTTAACATGATGGTGCAAAAAAACATCTGTAATTTAGGAGGACAGAGCATAAAATGGATGATACCCATGAGACAGGACTGTCTGCCGCACGCTAGCAGTCAGAAACATAAATGCAAACTGTGGCGACGTTAGAAACACGTCTTAGATCCATATTTTACAACTGGCAGACAGGCGTCTCTCTCTTAAAAAACGACCCCTCGTATGCCTGTTTTTGATGTCTTTTTGCTCATCTTACCTTATGTAACCTTGCTGTTTTAATTGTGCTTGCAGAGGTAATTGTAGGCTTGCATGTAAAATCTGGCTGTACAGTCCAGCCTTGGTGAAACAGTTTGCTGATTCTTGCTACAAGTGCAGCAGCAAGAATAGCTGCTTTGTGGGGATTGATGCTACATCCATTGCCATAAGTGGCTAGAAGAAGACCACCAGAAACCCTGACCTATTGCATTTTTCCAAATCATGATGAAATATAAGAGTCTTTTAATTCTTGCACTTTGAGGGATTTGTTTCTCGTACCTCTATGTGTGGATAATTACCTGGGCAGCTCAGGTTCAGTACCTTAGTCGCACAGCAACAGTGCTTCCCACCAACCCCACCACTTCCCCAGGGAGTAACGGTGGCTCACAGACACTATGAGCACAGGAAAGGCTTAACAGTGCTTTGTTTAGTCAGTTATTTTAGTCAGCTTTGTTTCTCAGGGAAACTTTCCTGTTTCACAACCTCATTTAATGACAGGCAAAGTTTATTTTTTTTTGCAATTATGCCACATCACTGGACACCCCGAAAACCCCATCAGCAGTTACTTTCCTGAACATGAGCTGGAATGTCTTTTTTTCCAAAACAAAACAAGACAGATAACTGACAACATCACAGTTTGTCCAACAGGTATTTATTTAGCTATGATGCAAGTGAGATAGCGTACCAACTTCAAGGTCAATTTCATAAGTCTTTTAAAAAGGCTTTATGATTCTAACTAATTTGCTTCACAATTATTTACTCAGTCATTTCTCACACCCCAGTCTCTCTGATGTTGTACTAAATCTGAATTTTATGTTGCAAAACAAATAATGGTGGAGTTTTTTCTTAACATCATAAACATCCAACTTCAAAAACTGGTAGGGAATACCTGTATATTTTCCATAAGAACACTTAGCTGGTGATGTCTTTAGTAACAAGATAAAGAGCAGAAGATATTTTATTCATCACATAAAGCTGCTCTGTTTCTAGATCATGTACGCTCCAAAGAAGTTTTCGGGGGAGATATGTCGGACGATTTGGGTGTGGTTCTGAGCCTTCACATAGATGGAGTCACCCTTGCTCAGGTGGTAGACTCCTCCCAGGTAGCTGTTCAGCAGGTTCCTGCTCCTCCATTGGCTCCTGCAGTGAAACCTCCTGGACTGCATGAGCTCTGTGTCGCCCCCTAGGTACCGCTGCGTGTTACACAGCACCGCGTGGGTGAAGGAGGTGCACTCTGGCTCTGTGAAGAACACTTTGGAGTAGATGAAGTAGTACCCTTCCTCCTCCACCACCAGCACTCCCTCCCTGTACTGCATCTGGTGGGTGAAGGAATTGCCATCCAGATTCCACTGCAACACCCCATCTGCCTGAGGGGGCAGGGACAAGGCTGGGGTGGGGTGGACAGAGAGGGAGGAAGGGGGGAGATAGCGAGAGAGACAGGAGGACTAACAGTTAGCCTTGGAATATGCATGTATATGTATAGTGGCTCGCTAGTAGTGCTAGCTAACTACCTATAGCAACATTCTAACAATCCTGTTAGCTTGAGAGGGTACATATTATTGTGAATATTTGTATGTCGGTGACATCACAGAGTGCCAAGAATCGCAATAATGCACACTCTCTTGTCTATTAGATACACATGGCAATTTGAAATTGTTATGAAATGCTTAAATGTCATGTTTGTAATGTTAGTCTATGAGCTGTTGCATTTAGCTGTGCTTCACTGCCAGTATCACAGCAAGCTTAGAATATTGGCTAAATTCACTCTGCCCAGAGACAAGAAACAGGCAGACAGAATGTAAGTAAAGTGTTTGAAGGAAAAGTGGCTGGAGGGTGGGTCTCCCTCCAGGGTGTAGGGGTGGGGGGTGGAGTCAAGGGCCTCTCACCTGTCAGGTGTGCTGCAGGTGCTGATGGCTTCACCACATGATTGGTTGTCTTTAAAGTTTCAATCTCGTTTCTGTCTGTTTTAGAAAGGGGAGAGAAACTTTTCTTGCTTGGCTTTTTGTGCACCCTGTCTCAGCCTGCTCATAAACACCCTGAAACTCTTCGGCAGTGATTTACCCTGGTTACAGAACCAAACTTTTGTCTAAAACACGTCTAAGTTAATAATTAATGATGATACTTGCTTCAAGAACATTAGCACACCATGCATTCACACAGACCACAAACATAGCCACACATGCAGAAATGCACACACACTGTTGCTGTGAGGTGGAGAGTCTGTCTTACCTTGGTAACTCTTCTCTGTCCTTCCACTCTGCAAAAGAATATGAGTCCCATATTTATAGTATCTTGACATACGTCAAAATTAATTGGACAGTGAAGGCTTTATTTAGCCAGCCGCTACTTATTACAATGCCACACTACTAGCCTGCTACTAAAAGTAAATATGAGGTTAGCTAACTAAGCATGAAAACCAAGCATGAAGCCAGCTAAATCTGCTAAAACCAAGTATTAGGCTAGCCATCTCTGTTAAAACTGAGCATCAGGCTAGCTAACTATGCTAAAGCTAAGCATCAGGCAAGCTAACTGTGCTAAAGCTAAGCATGCGGCTAGCTAACTGTGCTAAAGCTAAGCATGCGGCTAGCTAACTGTGCTAAAGCTAAGCATGCAGCTAGCTAACTATGCTAAAGCTAAGCATCAGGCAAGCTAACTGTGCTAAAGCTAAGCATGCGGCTAGCTAACTGTGCTAAAGCTAAGCATGCAGCTAGCTAACTATGCTAAAGCTAAGCATGAGGTTAGCTAACGGATTCTGCCACATCCACCAAGAGGACCCCTGATTAAGCTGCTAAATCACAATTTGATGTTGAATCCCCCGCTTCCCTTCGCTGGAGGTCCCCTCAACACAAGCATTTTCTGACATCACCAAGTGGAGCAGTCAGTGAACAGTGCGCTGGGGGGCAAGAAAAGTCCCAAACCTCCTGCCAGCTCCAATCACTCATATTCAGCAGCACAAGGAATTTAATGAATGAGTAAGTACAAGTGGATGAGGAAACTGAAACTGAGTTTAGAGGAAGCTCTGTCAGACCGAAGGGGAAGCCATCTCTTCTTGAACCGCAGGCAAACGTGATCGGCGCTCCCAGTGTGGAAACCAGAAAGGGCAGAGTTCAGGCGACTTGGAGCAAATGAGTGCAGAAAGCTCAAACACCATCAGGGAACTGAAAGCACCCCTGAAACCCAATAATAATAATAATAATAATAATAATAATAGAGTGAGATCAGCAACCTCAGAGAAAAGGATGGGGGACCCCCTGTCAGCTGAAAGTGTGCAGAGTCCAGACTGGCTGTCCGACCAGCCTCCTTCCCCAGCGGAAAGGAGCCAATGCATCTGACTGCAGCACGCCCCGGGTCATTGTCGGCAGATAACAGGGCTGGCATCGAACCCAGCCTCGGCCTGCACTCCGAGTGAGAGCTCTGAGGCCACTGCGAGCCTTCACTCTCTCATTGGTAATGTTCGAGGCAGACGTGGCCGCAAGTTTAACTCCAGAGTCAAGCTGGCCACAGCAGCTTGTGAGTTTCTTTGCGTGAGGGAAGACTTCTCAGAGTCACACGATCTGCGGTCAGATCAGCGCGAGCGCTACTAAAAGAGACAGTAAATCATGGGGCATGGATATGAAGAATCAAATCAGCTAGTGCTGTGTGACGGTACACAGGCTAACGGCGTGCGCTGACACTTTGACAAAACATTCAGTTCATTTCTGTGGGATTTGTTTTGTAATGGAGCAGGACTGAACCTTTCCATTCCATTCTCAAAGTTAGTACAACTTCCAGATGAAAGCACTCTCGCTGGAAGTGAATATGTTCATGAAGACTTTTTGTTATGTCACTTAGTCCAACTTGTGAATCAAAAGCAGCCCATTTTGTTTCAAGAGGTGAATCTCATCCTGAATGCAGTCCAATCAGATTTTTTACAGGTACAGTCCAAATTCAAAGGATAGAGCTGGAAGTTATAATAAATATGATAGTGTAGTGCATATACATATACTGTATATGTATACTATCAAATGCTGCTGGTTTGCCAGTTTCTGAAACTCCTTAGCTCAACTTACCCCAACAGTGAAAACTGGATAGATAGACAGAACAAGAAAAAGAGAGAGACAGATAGACAGATACAGACAGATGGACATAAGCAACAGATGAGAGGTGGCAGGTGGACAGACAGGTGGACAGGTAAGAAGAGAGAGGTGGCAGGTGGACAGGTGAGCGTGAGGGAACGGCAGCAGGTGCCTGTTGAGGGGCAGGCGGCACAGTGAGCACTCACCGGGATGTTCCTGCTGCTGTAGAGGTGGTAGATGAAGCAGGCCTCCACAGCCATGCCACACAGTGCCAGGGACACCAGCAGGAAGAGCAGCCACTGGACAGTGCTACGCCGGCGGGGGGGAGGTCTGGGGGGCAGAGGGTACCCCGCCTGACCATCCACCACGAACACCGGGGGGCACATCACACCCCCCTCATCCATTTCTGTGGAACACTTGTTCTGTGAAAGGGGAACTCAGGATCCTGAGAAAGGAAGCCTCAGATGAAGGAGCAGTCAGCAAAGCACTGTGTGTGACTTCACCCCGACCAACAGAGCAGGTCTAAAGGATGTACAGAAGAGAAAAGCTCTCCCACCTCTGCACCTGGAAGGAGAAGAAACTGTGAGATACACACCAGATTCGGTTTAAAGAGAGGTACCTTGTTTGGTTTGGTCCTCTGGTTTCCGACGGCAGTGGAAAGCTGCTCCTCTGTGTGAGAAAGAGTGAAAAGTGTGTGACCGTGCAGTTTCATATACACGTCCCCTCACCTCCGTCAGCACACAAAACTCCCACTGTGGTTACAGACGAACTCCACTTCCCCTTTCTTTTCCTTCATGCTCTTTCCCCTTTATGTAACCCTCTTTGCAATCACAGATTAGCCTCATCTCACCATCTCAACCCCTGCATGAGAGCTGAGGCCAGGGGAATGCCGTTCTCTGACACACTCACACGCAGCCAGCAGCTGAATAAGGATGTCTCTTCGAGGAAGTTTGTGCTGCTGTTTTGGGGTCCTGCTCAATGTCAGCATATAGTCCATAGGGCTCAGCCTGCCCTCAAGAGGAGCGCTTTGAACATGCAGCACTCGGGGGCAGAAAGTGTGTGTGGGTGTGTGTGTGTGTGTGTGTGTGTGCGACAGACACAGCACCCTTACGCAGTTTATTACATATACCCCTCAGCCTCTATCAGAGCACAAAAAAATCCACAGATGCTTCCCCTTTCTCTTTTGTTCTGGTTCTTGCTGTTTACAGTATTTCACTCTTTCTCTCCTTTCTTACTCCTGCCTCTCTCTCTCCGTCTGCTCTGTGATGTGTGACAGGTTCAGATATCAGGACCACAAAGGCCTGATGAACAGAAGTTGAGAAACACACATGACTGGAGTAATAAGCCATACAGAGATGTTTCATCTGTTCCCCAATTACACAGCTGAGACAATTCAGGTTTAAAGCCCTTTTCCCATGTGAACAACAGTGGTGGGAACTGAACTGGTAACTTCTGGATTACGAGCCCTGTTCCTTTCAGCTGCTGCCCCTAAGGAACACTGAGAGAGACATGCACATGCACACACACACGTACACGTACACGCACATGCACACGCACGCGCACACGCACAGTTGGGGCTCTCCTATCTACTGTCCCTCCTGTTAAACTTACCTGAGCGCTGGTCAAGGTTGACTCGGTGCTTGGCTATGCGGCAAAAGGCTGATGCGCCGTCTGTCACTGTGAAAGAGCTGGGGGCAGACTCTTTGTGGCAGACTCTTCTGACTGCTCTGTGAAAATGTCACAGATGACTGAATTAAAGAAACAGTGAAAAAGTGGGAGAGGATGTTGGAGCAACAATAGACATATCAATAGCAAGCTGTATCAGCTAACCTCAAAACTTAATTTCAATCCCACAAGGAACAATCCTGGATGAGCCCCCAAAAATATGTTCTCACCCGATCTAGGTGAAAAAAACTACAGTGGAGGAGGCAGTACTCATTCAAAGAAACACCAATGTAGGAAACTGCACCAATGACTTGTAATCATACATTCATAGTAGAGAAAGAGTTAGGAATCATCCATACAATGTGATATTCAGCCAATTTAAATGACGTCACTGAAGGGCCCCACAGCACTGGCTTCTGTGCTGGTCTGGGGTTGAGTTTCCTCCTGTAACTCCTTCACAACCCACTTTGCCCAGCAGACTTTTCCTCCAGGAGCAGATTCTGGTTTCTTTTCTTCAGGATGGACAGAGTGTTGTAGTGCATCAGACTCTGGTGTTGGAGCAGTTCAAAGTCTGTGGTGATGGAATGGTTTTCATCTTACCAGGATCTCTGGTTCAAAGCATTTCTTCTGAAGAGCACAAAGAAACATGTTAAAAGAGAAAGAAAATGGAAAAAAAGGATATGATGCTTCTCGTTTCCACTTTAAGTGTGATGGAAAATATTCAGCATTCATTTATTTGTTCCTCTTTTTATGATTGGGTTGAAAGTGCAGCTCATAGAAATCAATTTTTCCCCACTTCCTGAAAGATCAAAGGGAACACAAGGTACAAGATTTGGACAGACTCCTACAGTCTTCTGTTGCTTGCCTGTCTGCCAGCAGTGATCTGTTTTCAACAGCTAGATAGTTCATTTGCTGCAACTTCACACACCCAAACTGTCATTAATGTTACTGTTAAGGGAGACATCTTCCCTACCGTACCGCCTGTATGTTTATAACAGTATGGGCCGGTGAAGAAACATTTTAATGAAATTTGTCCATTTTATGACACGATTTTGGTAGATATTGGTGATGCTTGGGTGGCCACAGTACAGTTTAATAACGTCTTGTCATATTTGGCTGCTTTCACATTTGCCTAAATGATGCCACTAATTTACTAGTTACAGGGATTGTAATGGCACCATACAGAGTGACAGCTGCTGTCATAGATGTGACAGATTTACTTTTTCATATAGGGCCGAGTGGAACCTGAATAAAATGCAGAGAAAAAAATTACTGTAGTCGTTCTCCAGTCTCTGAGCGAGATTGTTCTGGTCTGTTTTCCTCAGGACATACAGAGTGACTGTCACTGCCTCTTCTTCTCCGTACGCCCCCACCATCAGATCCACAGTGTCTGCCACATCCCTGTTCTCCAGCTGGCCTCTTGGGATGGGATTAAAGCCCTCTGCCACATCATGTGACAGATTCCACCTGAACCTCTTCAGCTCATCCGCTAACAGCTCATCCAGAGTAGAGGCAAGCAAGGATGGAGCTCCAGCCATTGCAGACCCTAGAGACAGAGGAGGGATGGGCTTAAAGCTCTCTGCCAGAGAGATAAGAAGGAGCTGGGGCACAGGTCCCTCCTACTCTGACTTTAAAATGGGATTCAAAGTAAGAAGTGTGCATGGAGTGTGTAAGTGTGCGAGAGCTCCTCAATGGAGCTCTTAAGATGATTCTTGTTGATGTTTTTACTTCCTGCTTTTCGTGTATGCTTCCTACCTTTGGAACCTCTGATTGTAGCCACCCTTCGCTGCAGTAATCACTGCACTCGCACAGGGGCAATGAGGCACGTGTGTGTAGCCCTTCCCTATTATCTGGGTACCACGTTGCTGTTGTATGGGCGAATTGGCGGTAGAATTTATTTGTTAAACAGGGACACTTCAGTGTATTCATTTCATTCATTTTATGAATGAAAATATTTGCTAGTAAAACAGTCGTGTTTGCCCATTCCATGTTAAAAACGCACATCGGAAGAGATTCCTGTTCAGCGTCATACGGAATCGACTGTGTTCACAGGGACAGACTCATCATGTTTCACCGAGGAATCGACGAAGAGCGTCATGTCTGAAATCTTCCCCGAGTCCCTGCTTCCGCTTATTTACCGGAACCTTTTAATTGAGTACGGCGACACGAGCTTAACCGGAACTCTTTATCCGAGTAGGTGTGACTAATAAGTTAGTAGTCTCCGCTACAAATGTATGGTTTCTGGCTTGATGCCGCGCTGTGTGGAACATCCTAGCATTTTGTGATTGGCTTTTGTTATGTAGCGGTACAAGCTCATTGGATGAAACGGGCAGGGGGGAGGGACTTACTTGATTGGAATGGGTGAACTTCGGTCCCAACTTTCGCTCTACCTATCCAGAGGTCGGGAAGTTCTGCAGAGTGAAAAATAGATTGGCTAAGACATGTCGAGGAAGTCAGGAGCCATGTAGCTGCGAAACGTTTATAAATACTTTCTGATCGCGGCTGGCAGTTAAATGTGAACGCTGTTTATTCCGCCATGAGTGTGCGCAGGCGAAGGGCGAGTTTTATTTCTGCAGGAGTTCATTTTATCGCGATACTCGGCCTCTCAGTGGCTTTTAGGCAGAGTCAGGACATCGAGTTCACCTTTCTCCTGCCTCCCGGAAGAGTGGAGTGTTTTTACCAACCTGTCGCGAAAAACGGCTCCATGGAGGTAGAATACCAGGTGATTGGCTCGCTGTTTTCATTCGCATGGCGCTAGCTTGCAGAATATGCATGTGACCCACGTTAGCGGCGGCTTTACGTTCACACCGTAAGCATTTGCATCATCGCCAGCGGGGTTCGAAGGTTTGCGTGACAGAGTGAGGACCCGATGCGTCTCTGGGTTTGCATTGACGAGGTGACCGGTTAGCTGCGCTTAGTTGTATGCTGTTACACAGTTTTTGCTCAGAGACTTTATTTACTGTCTGACAAAATTTAAACCGTAAGGATATGAACAGGAATGTTGAGAGACAAGTTATTCCGTGCATTAATAACTGCAGGGGAATGAGTTTCCTTGTGTGGGTGTGAAATTTTAATTGTATCTAATTTCCGCCTCTGTATGTGTGTGTTGTGATAGCTCGCATCCTGCACTACCTTATACATTTTCATTTACATTTATTCATTTGGCAGATCATCTATGGTCTTCATGAACCTGTTTTCAAAATTTTACGTAGTGAAATAACAATAAATCCTCCGGTAATGTTACAGTGTGACTGTCTCTGCGTGTGTCCTTTCTCCACACAAACTGGCAAAGCCAGCTGGTGAACGGAGGAGACCGAGTTTGTTGAACTAATGATTTTGCAGCATTTGTTGGCCGGGACCACAGCTTACGTTTGAAATATTTTGCGTTTATTATGCAGGAAATTTACCAGAGCGGTTCGGTTCAGCAGTGGTTGCTCATGGGCAGCTAGGGGTTTGTATTTGGGACTTGAACCTGCAACCACCTGGCCACATGACGAGCTCCACAGCCACTCCCTCACGCTGCCATAGAAAGATCTACAGATGAATAGATTGCAGTTTAAATAGCAGTACTCACTGGCATGCTGGTCCGCAGTGTCTTGCCCCTTGAATGAGTTACTTCATCACACTGAGAATGGGGACATATTGCCCCTCTACAGAGGTAACCTTCCGCAGGTGAGAGAGGGGAGGTGTTGCCCCTCTGCATCGATGGAGGACCAGGGGCAGAGGGCCCTCCTGGAACTGGGGAGCAGAACAGGGAGAAATCACGCAAACACGCACACACACAAACACGCACATATACAACACACGCACACACACACAGATGTGCACAAACATATACACACACATACACACTTAGCCTATGACAACAGTGATGGAGAGGTGGACAGCTCCGTCTTGGTAACAGAAATTGAAGCACAATGTATGAATTGCCTTCAGAGAGGCTCAGTGCAGGCCGAGCCCTACAGCTCACACTTCAGATTTAATGACGAGGAGCCATCAGTTCCTCTGCAGCCCAGCGTTACTGGCTTTGTTCCACTGAGGTGTTCGGCAGTGTCCCCTCGTCATACCGCCCACTCGTCATTTGGTGTTAAGATGTCCTGTGGTGCATTGTGGGACTTGTAGTGTGAAAAAGCCTCTTGGCTCCAGAGAGGTCTGTAGGAAGATTGCATTCGTTGTGCTTCAGATCTCCGATGTGAATTAGTTTGTTAATGATGTTTTAAATCACAAAGAAATATAAAATGATTAACCGTGTGTAGATTTACTGGGTAGCCGTGTAGCATAGCGGTTAAGGAGCAGGACTCACCACTGAAAGGTTGCTGGTTCCATTCCCCATGGGACCACTGCTGCTGTACCCTTGGGCAAGGTACTTAACCCACAATTGCCTCAGTAAACATACAGCTGTATAAATGGATAACATTGTAAAAGCCTGTAACCAATGTAGGTCACTCTGGATGAGAGCGTCTGCAAAATCACAGTAATGTAAGATAATGCAGAGAATGCAGCTGTCAGGTGAACTGAGGTGAGCGTTAGGGTGAAGAAGGGGGTGCAGCTGCACACGCCGTACCCCTAAATCCTGGCCTCTCTGTGTCTCAGGTGATCGCAGGTGCTGGGATGGATGTGGACTTCACCATTGTCTCTCCCCACGGGTACCTGCTGACCTCAGACTTCCGCAAATCAGACGGGATCCACACGTGAGTAAGCCCAGCCCGCTGTGCCCCCAGTCTGTGTGTGTGTGTGTGTCACAGTCTCTGATGTGTGTGTGCCTCTCTCCGTCAGCGTGGAGCCCACTGAGGAAGGGGACTACAGGATCTGCTTTGACAACAGTTTCAGCCGGGTGTCAGAAAAGATGGTGTTCTTCGAGGTGATCATGGACGGGCAGGGGGCTGAGGGGGGCGGGGACGACGAGTGGGCCGACATGGTGGAGCCAGAGAGCATGCTGGAGTACAAGCTGGAGGACATCCGGGTGAGAGGGCGTGGCCTCTGTCTCTCTCTCTCTCTCTCTCTCTGATGGGCTGTCTCTCTCTCTCTCTCCCTCTCTCTCTGACGAGCTGTGTCTCTCTCTCTCTCCCTCTCTCCCTCCCTCTCTCTCTCTCTCTGATGGGCTGTCTCTCTCTCTCTCTCCCTCTCTCTCTGACGAGCTGTGTCTCTCTCCCTCTCCCTCTCTCTCTCTCTCTCTCTCTCTCTCTCTCTCTCTCGCTCTCTCTCTCTCTCTCTCTGCAGGAGTCGGTGGAGTCTGTGCACAGGCGGCTGGAGCGCAGTCGGCAGGTGCAGACGCTGCTGCGGGCGTTCGAGGCGCGGGACAGGAACCTGCTGGAGGACAACCTGTGGCGCGTGTCTTTCTGGTCCTGCGTCAGCCTGCTGGTGATGCTGGGCGTGGCCCTGACCCAGGTCTACACGCTGCGCAGCCTCTTCCATGACAAGAGGAGGGTGCACACGTAGCCCCGCCCCCGAAGAACCCCAGGGAGGGAGGAGGCAGCGAGTGCACGCTTCCCGGTGACGAACAAAGAGAAGGATGAGGAGGATGATGAAGATGCCCCCCCCCCACCCGAAAGAGCCGGAGGAGAGAGAAAGAGGCAGGGGTGTCTGTCCGAGCCAAAAGCAGCTGTCCCACCTCTGTCCCCCCCCCTCCTTTGGGTCGACCCCATGGCTGAGCCAAAACTGCAGAAGGGCACAACCTTCGCCACACCGTGCCTTATATCCCCTCCTCAGACAGCCCCGCCCACACCTCCCCCAACCCGGCCAAATCCTCCCCCGCCCCACCCACACCTGCACCACCCCGCCCACACCTCCCCCGCCCGCACCCTCGTCATCAGTGTCCCCAAACAGTGTGCTTCCTGTCTGCTCATTATCAAACTCGCAGACAACTTCCTGTTTTCGTCTTCCAGTTGGTCAGACGTCCAGTCGCTCTGTGTCCTGTTTCGGTGACAGTGCTGCAGGTCTTAGGGAACGTGTGTCTAAATAGCATTTTTATACATGAACTCAGATATTTTTATGCTCATGATTTTATTCAGTGTGGGAATGAATGTTATATTGAGGAACTGAAAGTGTGGTGTGGACAATACAAAAATGTATTTATGATGAATTAAATGATCAAAAAAATAAATCTGGAGAAATTGAATAGCACTTGTTTTTTTCCAGCAAGGCTGGACCCCCTAGGGAGTGGAAACAGTTAGATAATAGCTAACTTCTCCAAAACATACCACTCCTGACCATTGTACAGTATCAGTCAAATATTTGGACACACCTCAGTAAGATAATGGAAAACATGCATTCAAAGTCATCTAGATCTAAAGACCCATGCTTGAGATTTGTTTCTTAGACTAAGATAACTAGTGAAGTTGATGTCTATGCATGAATTTCCAAAAGAAAAAATCCAAAAAACTTCCAAAAAAAAATTTTAATTTTGAAAAATGTTTTAAAAAATATTGTGAAGAATGTAAAATCTAAGACAGTTTTGGTTTGTTTCTAACACTATTTTTGGTCACTGCATAATTCCATTTGTGTTATTTCGCTGGTTCTGATGGCTGTTTTTCTAACGTGGAAAATCATTAAGGTAAAGTGTGTCCACGTTTGACTGGTACTGTATATCCAGACTCAGACACCTTCCGGCTTTGCGCTGTCTGACGTTGGAGCCTGTAGCAGGAAGCTGAGGAATGCCTCATCTGTGTTTCAGCTGTGGAGTCCTGTGGCCAACAAAGGATGTTAAAAATCCAGTCAAAAGGAACGATCCACACCTGCAGGGTCTGCATTTCTAACTGGGTACATTTATTTCATTGTAAAATATGTTACAATCCATTGTCACAGTTTAACATTTACCCGGGGAATGTACGACACACTTTACAGTCCTTAACAGTTGAACAAAGGCACAGGCCTGTAATGAATGCCGCAGCGGAGAACTATGGAGAGAACGGGCCGAATTTCAGGAACGGTGGGAGCCTTAGTTCTGCTGCAGAGCCGTTTCTGCCAGAGCAGGAGGGCGAGCACAGCTCTCTCTAGTGTCCAGACTCAGAACAGTCTGTTCACCCTGCAACTCAAGATAGCTAGGCTAACCCCAGGTGAGGTCAGAGGAAGTCAGGTGAGGTTCCTCACATCAGAGGTGTTGTTTCTCTGTTATGTTACGCCAACATGAGGGGGAGTGGCCAAAAGAAACAAGTCCCTGAATGTAGGCTGCTGGAGGTGATGGTTCAGCAGGAGGCTTCAGTAAGCGTTCAGTCGGGCAGCGCTTCAAACAGTCAGTCTAGCCTCTTGTTTATGTGTGTCGGTTGGTTTCCAGCAGTGCAGGACTGCTCTGTGCTTCAGCTGTCTCCCCAGCCCTGCAGTGAGGAGGAGCTGCTCGCTGACGCGTGAGAGATGAGCCCGCCATCGGCTGAGAGCCGGCCCACGCGCGCACACACGCGCCACGCTCTCTCTGACATTACCTCCCGGGGAGCATGTTATCTGTGATTGATTGATTGAATGATTGATTGATTGATTAAAGACTTGGCTCACTGATTGATAGACGGCTGGATTAACAGACAGGAAATGGTGATTTGGTTACTGGCTCTGAGCACCTGTGTGTGGGACGCACACGCAAGGCAAGCATCAGTGTGTCAGACCCACAGAGAGGAAACCCTTAAGCCCGTTTTCAGTGACCTGCGTGGAGAGGAGGGGACAGGAACACACTCTCTCCTCCAGCATCGCCTACTGACACCCCAAGGAGGCCAGAAACCCTTCCCAGAATGCTTTCGTCACCATCATGTCCCCTAATGGGCAATTTGGTGGGGCCAGCGGCTCGTGTGGAGTTCATAACCAAGCATGTAGACCAGCTCGCCGAACGGTCTGTGCCACCAGCTGGTCTGAGGGTATTTAAGGAAAATGTTTTTTTCACTTAGCAAAGCCGTGATTCAGGCTGCGCTACGTGGCTTATAATTCTGCAGCCGGATGCTTGCGGAGGGAGTCAGCCTGTGTGTGTTACTCACAGCTCCAGTGGAGGTACCCTAGGCCCTCCTGTTCATTACACCTCCCTGCCTCCCTCCGAGAACCTGTTACAGAGAATTTTTGCCCCCAAGAACTGATTCAGTTCAGTTTGTGTCAGTTTCACAGTTATTTCAGACTAAGGTGGAGATAGGTTTGGTCCCCAGACACTGATTCTGGATCAGAGTTTTAGCTTTCTGGATAGTGGTGGGGGTGAGGAATCAAGGTTGTGTGGGATTGGGGTGATCTGTGATTAAAATACATGCACCTCCATAGTTGGCACCGCATGGAAGTTTAAAGTAGTATGCAATGCATTGTGGGAAAGGGCCTCCAACCAGCCTTCATCCCCAAGCAGGATTCCAGATTTCCCAAAGACCTATTTACAAGCCTTGTCTACAACACAACAAACCCCGTGTCACATAAAAATATACACCACATCAAACTCAACAAACGCATTCCACAAAGTTTGCCAACTTCAGTTATACAGTAGCCGTAGTGTGTGTGTGTGTGCGTGTGCGTGCGTGAGTGTGTGAGTGTGTGTGTACGGTTGTTCCTGAGAAATGCACATGAACAGGCTGCCTGCTTGGTACACCTTCATGGAGCGCCTGCAGTTCATTTACACACACTGCCTTCATCAGCTGCCTCGCTGCATCGGCTCGGATGGAGCTGTGCCTGTCAGAGGCACCGCCGTGGCGTTCTGGTGCATTTGAGGACATGGACACGTAAATATTACTCATGTTTTGGCACAGGCATTGAAGGAGTGACTCTTAAGTAGTGTGAATATGCTGAAACTACTGCTGTTCCATAATCAGCACCTCTGACAGGCATTTTTGTATGTTTTTTGTTGTAAGTAATCTTAGCTCATGTATTCAGGGAGTACGAAACTTCAAACCCAGCAAAACCCCTGTTGCAGACAGTAAATGACCCAAGGCTTGAGTGGTGGACTACATTCTCTGTGGCATGCAAGCACTCAATCTGGCCACCAGGAGGCGCTGTCTACTTCTTTAAACTGCCTGCCATTTCTGACTGGAGCTACCTTCAGAATTACCTCTCAGCCACCTGGTGTATTGGAATCAGCTGGCAGGTGGCAAAGTGAACTCCTATCAGTCGACAGAAGCAGTTAGTAAGGACTAAAAGGACTGTACAAACCTAGTAAATCAATTATGCACCTCAAGAAACTAAACCATTTTAAACCCATCTCCCTTTCAAATCCTAATTTAACAATCACATGTGCAGCGTCTAATGACTGATCTCAGGTCAGCGTGGGCCTTTGCTTGTTGTAATCATAATATCAAGTCCAAATGGGTGTGGTACACCCTCCTCCTTATCAGCTGGTTCACCATTGGTTTCGACGTGCAGGGGGGCGCCTGTTTAAAAAAGACAACAGAGGAATAAATTTCCTTTCATTCGCTCACTCACTCGCTCACGCATGTGCACACGCACACTCTCATACACACTCTCACACACACCCACACTCTCTCTCACATACACACTCTCACACACACGGGCGCCTCTAAACACCGCTTTTCTGAAACGAGCCGTTTTGCACGAACAGCTTTCCATTTGTCTGCCTGTCCTTTGGGTTCCCGCCCAGCTTGCAGAGGGCAAACGCCTCTTAAACAGTGTGTGAAGCGCTACAGCTGTAACAGTGTGTGAAGCGCTACAGCTGTAACAGTGTGTGAAGCGCTACAGCTGTAACAGTGTGTGAAGCGCTACAGCTGTAACAGTGTGTGAAGCGCTACAGCTGTAACAGTGTGTGAAGCGCTACAGCCAGCTGTAACAGTGTGTGAAGCGCTACAGCTGTAACAGTGTGTGAAGGATCAGCCAGCTGTAACAGTGTGTGAAGCGCTACAGCCAGCTGTAACAGTGTGTGAAGCGCTACAGCTGTAACAGTGTGTGAAGGATCAGCCAGCTGTAACAGTGTGTGAAGCGCTACAGCTGTAACAGTGTGTGAAGCGCTACAGCTGTAACAGTGTGTGAAGCGCTACAGCCAGCTGTAACAGTGTGTGAAGCGCTACAGCTGTAACAGTGTGTGAAGCGCTACAGCCAGCTGTAACAGTGTGTGAAGCGCTACAGCTGTAACAGTGTGTGAAGGATCAGCCAGCTGTAACAGTGTGTGAAGCGCTACAGCTGTAACAGTGTGTGAAGCGCTACAGCTGTAACAGTGTGTGAAGCGCTACAGCTGTAACAGTGTGTGGAGAATCAGCCAGCTGTAACAGTGTGTGAAGCGCTACAGCTGTAACAGTGTGTGAAGCGCTACAGCCAGCTGTAACAGTGTGTGAAGCGCTACAGCCAGCTGTAACAGTGTGTGAAGCGCTACAGCTGTAACAGTGTGTGAAGCGCTACAGCCAGCTGTAACAGTGTGTGAAGCGCTACAGCTGTAACAGTGTGTGAAGCGCTACAGCTGTAACAGTGTGTGAAGGATCAGCCAGCTGTAACAGTGTGTGAAGCGCTACAGCTGTAACAGTGTGTGAAGCGCTACAGCCAGCTGTAACAGTGTGTGAAGCGCTACAGCCAGCTGTAACAGTGTGTGAAGCGCTACAGCTGTAACAGTGTGTGAAGCGCTACAGCCAGCTGTAACAGTGTGTGAAGCGCTACAGCTGTAACAGTGTGTGAAGGATCAGCCAGCTGTAACAGTGTGTGGAGGATCAGCCAGCTGTAACAGTGTGTGGAGGATCAGCCAGCTGTAACAGTGTGTGGAGGATCAGCCAGCTGTAACAGTGTGTGGAGGATCAGCCAGCTGTAACAGTGTGTGGAGGATTAGTCAGCTGTAAGTGTGTGGAGGATCAGCCAGCTGTGTGTGAGGGTTTGACATCACCTCTGAAGGTGTGGAGTGTTATTCACCTGGCAAGGGCCTGCCGAGGGCTGCGTTGTTGTGTTAGATCACAAACTATTTGCATATTTGCTATTTCCTTCCACATGGCAGAGGATACCCTGACACCTGCTCCCTGATGCGCTTACTGCCTCAGGCTGCTCATGGGCAGCACCATGCTGCACGCACTCACAGATCTCTGCATCATCTGAACCACCTCACCCTTTCATTCGGCCCACTATTTTGGCCAATCCACATAGCGCACAGATCGTCTTAGAAACACCACTGCCATCTTCAGAGACAGAAGAAAATAGTGCTTGAGACCCAAACCACCGTATGGACTTTGGTTTATGACCCACATCATCATATGGACTTTGGGTTCAGACCCAAATCGTCACATGGATGTTGGTTTTTGACGGCTGGCTGTGTATGAGGAGGGTTGCTGGCTGAGACAGATGCCCTCAGCTTCACCTGCTCCATTAGCTGTCCGAACAGCTGAAGAGGTCGCATCCATTTTTACAGTGCTGCCTCTTCTTAACGCTCAGCGTTCCAGGGCAGGAAGTCACCAGATCCAGTTCAGCTTCTCTGCCTCTGCTGCCAGGAGTACCTCCATGGGGCCTCTGCTGCCAGGAGTACCTCCATGGGGCCTCTGCTGCCAGGAGTACCTCCATGGGGCCTCTGCTGCCAGGAGTACCTCCATGGGGCCTCTGCTGCCAGGAGTACCTCCATGAGGCCACTGTGATTCAGCGCCATTCTGTTCAGCATGACGAACACTAACCTTCTGTGGTCTCTGAAGAGTAGGCCCATTATTTCAACTACTGAAGTGCTGCTACCACTACCGCTACTGAGCTGCTGCTGCCGCAGGGCCAGCGTGAAACAGCAGGAGGACAGCAGAAAGGCATGATGGGAAGGTGGTGGTGCAGTGCAGATGGACTGGTAGAAAGGGGATAAGACTGCAGTTTTCACCCATTACCCAGAAACTCCAGACCATTCACCACTGAGGAACACCCCAAACCCCCACCCCCCCCAGGTGTGTCGGGGGGAAGGGGGGGTTGTCCAGGAATCCGTTGAGTGAAGGAAAATGATGAACCAGAGGTGGGAGGAGACAAGAGGAAGAGAGAGAGGAACACACAGGAACTCAAAGAAGAGACACCAACCACCAGAGACAGTCCCTTTATTCACACATCACCCTTTATTGTCCTTTTCAGTTATTTTCATTCTTTTTTCATATTCCATAAACAACTACATAGACACCCAAAAAAATACACCCCCCTCCCCCATCCACGATCAGACATACAGCAGGAAGGGGGGGGGGGCAGGCTGGGGAACATGGGGGGTACAGGAGGAAGTGGGTGTGGCTACAGTGACATACTGCAGTCGAAGCTGTGTGGGAACTTCCCATTTCTGCTCTAACACACCCTCACGCACGCACGCACGCACGCACACACGCACACACGCACGCACACACGCACACACGCACACCCATACACACACACGCGCACATACACACACATGCGCGCACACGCGCGCACATACGCACGCGCGCACACACACACACAGACACACACACGCGCACAACCTCACGCACGCACACATACATGCACGCACATACACACACATACACACACATGCACACACATGCACACACATGCACACACATGCACACACATGCACGCGCACACACGCGCACACACGCGCACACACACGCACACACACGCACACACACGCACACACACGCACGCACACGCACGCACAGACGCGCACAATTATCAACATCAGGGTCCTCAGCAGCAGACTCGGAGCTCCGGGTTATCTTTAGTGATGACACTGGACAGACCGCAGTTGGCCAGTGGGTCGGCCAGCTGCATCCTGAACGTTATTGTAACGTTATAGTAACGTTATAGAGTAAACCACTAGGGGTCACTGCAGCGCGTTGTGCTCGGGTGTTCTGCTGTGATGTCACTGCAGCCACACCCCACTGCGGTGGGGGGTGCACCTCCTGCTCTGAGAGCCTGTGCTCCCATAGGTCTGCTGGACTGCACTGACCCTGAAGCACAGCTCTGACTCACTCAACGACTGCATACTGATTCCGTTATGCCTCCGCACTGACTCTGCACTGATTCAGTAATGACACAGTAAGGACTCTGCACTTATAACTCGCACAGTCTCTCTGAGCAGGATGAGCACAAGACCAGAATTCCCCATTGAAAAATCACAATCAAATCAATCAGAAAACAGACATCCATCAGGGCACAGAAATCTCATATCAAAAACCATAAATCAGAAAACAGCAGATTTCTTCATCAGAAAGAAAACTGAAAATGGAGGTCAGGCACAAAGCACCCCCCCCCACAGGCCGGGACGGGGGGCACGCCCTCCGGCCGCTGGGGAGTCTGCTGCCCTCTACAGGGCCGTTAGGGTAGGACACCAATATGGATTAACTACTAACACAACTGCAACAATGGCAAACACAAAAAACCTGTGTTATAAAACAACAATCAGAGTTTTCCAGGTCCCTGCACTTACACACTCATCAGGGCTATCAGCAGCCAAGGCCAGAGTCTGTCTGCATTAGCAGGATGCGAACTGATCATTCAGTTTGAGTTTAACTACTGTTATTATTATTATTACTTTATTTTTATCATTATTATCATTAGTCCGTTCTGATCGTTTTTACTTAAAAAAGGAGCTGCGTTTGTCCTGTTCCACTCACTCCCACCCCCAGCTCTGCTCAACTCCGTCCAGCAGGGGGCGGTGGAGAACAGAGAGCTACTCCCTTCAAAGGAAGTCCCTGTAACTAACCCTGTTAAGTGTCCCCAGCAGCGGCTCACCTTGGGGACAGATAAGCCACCAGAGTGCACCTGTAGCGCTGCCTTCCGCTGGAGCACGCCTGTGTTACAGCCGTTTTCTCTCTTTAGCCTACCGTGAACGAGCTCAGCGATGCCGCTACCCGAAACACAGACCCCTGGCAGATTCCACCTCAAAGCCGCTGGAGGAGTGTGTGAGGACCCCTCTCTCAGCAGACTGCCGTTAAAAACGCGTCTCTGGCCACAACCCAACAGCAATGACACATCAAGGAGCTTGGAGAAATTCCTCCCCATAAATCGTGTGTGTGTGTGTCTATATCTCAGCTCCTTTGTGCCACTGAAAACACCAACTCCAGAGGTACAGAGAATTCACATTATTACCATCCATTTGGAAATACACACCCGAGGGCAATTCTTTATATATATTTACCACTAAGATGCTATTCATCTCTGTTGCTTAGTGATTTGATCTGCTGTTTGGGTACTGAATGTGCACGGCCACTCGTGAGAACTCCAGGGTTAAATTATTAAAATCTTTGAGCTCTTGGCTGGCTAGCAGCGCATGCTCTTGTGCTGTCTGGATAGTGGGCAGTGTTCAGAGGAACAGGGCACAGTCACACTGTGGGCGTCTGTCTGAAGAGGACGGGGCAACACTAAGCTTTATTTACCTCCTGCTGCTATCTTTATAAATCTGTTTCAGTGGTAAATACAGAGACATTAAAAGAACATATTCATTCAAATAAAAAAGAAAAAGGAGATCACCATCAACACCATAACCATATTAATAAGAATAATAACCTATATGCTCTGATTGGAAGAAGGTGGAAAACCAAGCGACCATCAACATCAACATTTCTACACAGGGAAATGGGAGGTCAGCCAGCCACAGATCGATATATTTTGGAACCACATTGGGTGAAAAAATAAAACAGGATTTTGCCATTTTTGGATCTTGTCTACAGATCCACCCAGCAAACAAGAGTCTGTCTCTACCAGCCTCACCTCACTGAACGCCAGCTCCTCTCACCCACTTCATACAGCCGCCAGTATGAGCCAGCACCACCTGCTGGCCAGAGGTGTGACACACACGGCCTGCAGATTACAGCCTCCAGGCTCCACAAGGGGCAGCACGCACTTTGCCTGCCTCCACATTCACAATACCATTGCACCCACGTTCCCTGCACACCGACTTCCCCAGAACGTTTAGACACAGGTGGCTGGCGGAAGTGAGCGAGCTTTTTAAAGAGGGAGGGGTGAGTCTTCACGGCCTTATTTGTGTGGCCAGCAGAGGTCGTGTTTTCCCTTGAGAGTGAGAGAAATCAAGTGCAAATCAGAGGCTTTCAGAGAAAAGACTGGTAACGCCAAGCTCTGTGGCTGACCAGACCCCCAGCTCCGGTGTGTGTGTGTGTGTGTGTGTGTGTGTGTGTGTGTGTGTGTGCGTGTGTGTGTGTGTGTGTGTGTGTGGCCCTCTCTCAGTGCTCTGGCCCCCCCCTCGCTCTCGTTTGCCCTTTGGCGCTAAGCGTGGGTCAGGCCACGGCTAGTCTAGTAAGGAGGGCTCGGCTGGACGGATTATGGTGGGACGGTGGGGGGCGCCGGGGGGTCTTCTGCTGCAGGAGAGAAGAGTGAGAGAGGGGCGGTGAGAAGAGGGAGGGAGGGGGAGAGGGAGAGGGAGAGGGAGAGAGAGAGAGAGAGGGACAGAGTGAGAGAGAGAGGGAGAGAGAGAGAGAGAGAGAGAGGGAGAGAGAGAGAGAGAGAGAGAGAGAGAGAGAGAGAGAGAGAGAGAGAGAGAGAGAGAGAGAGAGAGAGAGAGAGGGACTAAGAGGGAGAGAGAGAGGGAGAGGGACACAGTAGACCTCTGACACAGGACAGAGGTCCCACAGAAGACCTCACTCTTGGAATAAACAACAGAGAGCTCTGTGCATCTGCCAGGGTCTCTGTCTGTCTGTCTGTCTGTGTCTGTCTGTCAGGGAGGTCTGTCCATCTCTGCGGGGGGTTTCGGGTCTCACCTGGGCACTCCAGGAGGGATGCGGGCAGGCCGAGAGGGGATCTGTGGCGGGGCGCTGAAGGGGTCCTGGGCGCTGCTGCTGAAGGCGTTGACTGGCGGGCCGGGGCGGGAGGGAATGGGCGGGGCCCCAAACGCTGGGCTGGGGTTGAGGGGGGGTCCCGGCGTGGGGCCCCTCACCGCTGGGGGGCGACTGGGGGGGGGCGCGGCCGCGGGGGGTCTGCGCTGCGGAGTGGGGCTGCAGGGGAAGGCGGGAGGAATCGTGGGAAAGCCGTTACAGTCTTCCAACACTTTCTGTAAGGCAGACAGGGCGTGCGCAAGGCTGCGCAGGTAAGGGGCTCACCTGGGCTCGCTCTGAATCCAGCCGTCGTTGACGGGCGGGGGCACGGGCACGGAGACGGTGGTGGTGCTGATGTCCCCGATGATGTGCAGCGCCTCCTTCAGGGCGTGGTACATGCGCAGCATCTCGTCTCTGCGCTGCGCCTGGTCGGCCGACTCCTCCATCAGCGAGTTCTGGTCCCCCGACGAGTACAGGTACGCCAGCAGCTCCGAGTGGATGAAGTCCTTCGCCTGGAGTGAGGAGAGAGCGGGAGAGAGCGGGAGAGAGAGGGAGAGAGAGGGAGAGAGAGGGAGAGAGAGGGAGAGAGAGGGAGAGAGGGAGGGAGAGGGAGGCAGGAGAAAGTAAGGAGAGAAAGTGAGAAAGTAAGAGAGGTAAGGAAATGTGGATGAAAGTGGAGGTGGCCACAACCCCTCCCGCAGCACACACACACACGCACGCACGCACAGCCCCAGGGGCTGCAGACTCACGCTGTTGATCATGAGGTGCATGATGGTCTTGGGCATGAGGTCTCGGATGGTCTTGTTGACGATGCCGATGTAAGAGTCTACCAGGTTGCGGATGGTCTCCACCTGCCGCTCCAGCTGGGGGTCCATGGAGAAGGTGTCGGTGGGCCCCGCCTCCTCATTCTCCACCTGCACAGGTAAAAGTCCACATCAGAGCTCAGCACCTGTGCATGGAATTCCCTTCAGAGCATTACGTACTTTCAGACCCCTGCCGGTCAGGAGCTCTAACTGAGGGACAAGCACATGCAGACACAAGCACCGCTGACAGAGGTCTCTCTGTGGTTTTGGGGTGCATGTACCTGGTCCTTTTCGGGGTACACTCCTGCTCTCAGGAACGATGCTTTCCAGCTGTCCACATCCTCCTGGGAGTCACAGGCCAGCTCTATCTGACGCAGGTCCTTATAGACATTCCTGTGGAAACACACATACACAAACACCCCATGTTACTGACAGGTGAACTCCATAAATACAACAACACACACACACACACACACACACACACACACACACACACACACACACA
Organism: Megalops cyprinoides; assembly: GCF_013368585.1. NCBI lineage: Eukaryota > Metazoa > Chordata > Actinopteri > Elopiformes > Megalopidae > Megalops > Megalops cyprinoides. The sequence continues at coordinate 1,139,992 of NC_050601.1, read as the reverse complement.
GAGCACAGTATACGTGCCTCTGCTCAGTGTTAAAGATGGCGAAGATGTGCTTTGTGGACATAAAGCCCTTCTCTATGTCTCTCAGCTTCAGGTTGTCCAACGGCAGCATGTACTTCTTCTCCTTCTCCTGGAAAGAATCACCCACAGAGCACGGTTACAAACCGATGCAGTCACTCCCACAGAACACTGTTATAGTCGGATAGTCACACAAAATGGTGTTACCTCCTCATCCTTGTACCAGGACAGGGACTCAGCAGTGAGGACAAACCAGTACTCCTTGGAGCCCCCCTTCATGATGCTGATGTTGATGGTCAGCCAGCCTTTGCGGATGACCTGTACAGAGAGGCAGGGCGGGGCGGGGCAGGGCAGGGCGGGGCAGGCGATAACGGCATGAAACATGGGCTTTGTGTCCCCTTTACACTTGCTGCCATTTTCCAGAATCTGTTGCCATACTGATTACCAAACAGAATTACCTGATATGAGCCAGAAACTATCCCTGTACCAATGAGCCACTGTGCTTACCTCACCTGATTAGATCTACAGACTCTCTCTATACTGTCTTGTTCCAATGGGGCTATCTACTGCTGTTAATACTTCCTGAACATTCCTACATTTCCTGCATATCATACTTCCAGCACATTCTGCGTCCTCCATGTTATACTCCCCGGATGTTACATTTCCTAGTGGAGCTGACAGACTACAGAAAAGCAGAGGGAGTCTTTAAGGCCTCTTCTCAGGCTCAGAGACTGGGGAAAACGGCCCCTCTCATCCGGAGAGAATCATGGCTGTGTGGAGGAGAAACTGCAACAGAAAACTCTTCTCTCCTTTCCCCCACAACACAACACATGGCAGAGTGACCTTGAGCAGGTCAAACGGCCCGTTCCGGGGCCAGAGGTCGGCGGTCGAAGGTCGGAGGTCAGCAGCTTGGTTGTGTTAGGCTGAGCGGGTCAGTCAGAGCTAGCTAGCCTACACGATGTTAGATGCTACGGGTCAAAGTTAGTGGGGTTAATGATGGTGTAGCCATGGAGGTGCGTCTGAAGTCATCGCACATCTCAAGGCAGGGTTACAGACGGAGGGAGAGAGGGAGGAGAAAGGGAGAGAAGAGGAGGGGAGAGAGGGAGATCCATCTGAGCACCTCAAATGAGGACCGAATCAGGCCCCAAACATGGGTCCAGATTTTGGGTAATGAATAATTAATGCCGTGTGTCACTGAAGCTGAAAAGGCATTTGTGAGCTTTGATTTACGAGGCTTTGGATCCCCTTAGCAGCTCCATCAGCGCCAGACACCCCACTCCTGTGCTCTCTCACTCATCCTCCTGTGAAAGAGTGATCGGGGGGGAGGAAACAGCAAGAAGACAAAGGGACAGAAGCTGAAGCGAAGGATGTCCTGTAGTTTGCCTTATGGGGGGGTGGCGGACCCCTAAAACACCCCAATAAGTGGGTGTCCATCCAGGGCTCGAGGGAGCAGCACAAAACCAGCATGGCCACAAAAAGCAAGACATTGGCCTGGGCAGGGCTGATGCCGGATTCACTTCACTTCATTTAGGCTGGACAGCCCTCTCAGTACTGCTGCTTTCCAGGGACTCTGGGGTTCTGTGCAAAATAATAACTTAATATATCATAAAATAATGAAAACAGGCTTCTCCTCCACACTGCAGCTGAAATCTGGAAACCCTCTGAGCCAGCTGGCTGGCAGTAACCTTGGGAACAGAGCATTACCCAAAACTCTGCACCAGAAACCACACCACACCAACAGCCTCAGGCTTCCCATTGGTCCACCCGCTTCAACTCAGCACTGCCCTCTAGTGGCAACCTCCAAGCTTCTGCAAAACTCCACTACATCAATTTTCTAACAGCTGGTGCATTTTCATTTCTGGACGCATACAGACAGTAATCAAACAGAGGACTGGAGTACCACACTAAAATGCTGCAGCTTCGGGTCTCCCCCTAACACAGCTCTCTAACCCCCCCCCCCCCCCCCCCCCACGCAGTGATTCACAGCGTTTTCCCCCTAACACAGCTCTCTCTTCTCCCCCCGCAGTGATTCACAGCGTTTTCCCCCTAACATAGCTCTCTCTCCCCCCCCTGCAGTGATTCACAGCGTTTTCCCCCTAACATAGCTCTCTCTCCCCCCCCTGCAGTGATTCACAGCGTTTCCCCCTAACACAGCTCTCTCTCTGGCAAAATCACTGCAATTGCTGAAAATCATAAACACACTGCTCAGAATTAAAAACTAAGCAACTGAGTGACTGTACCAGCTAACTGACCCCCTGCAGTCACTCAGATCATCTGGCTGAGAGGATTTCCAGAGCACAGAAATGAGGAAGAGGAGGAGGAAGGCAGAGTCACACCCACAGAGGATTAGGTATGAGGGCCTGTGTGAACTTCTGAAACAGGAACCTGCTTTAGCCCCATCAGAGCAGACAGTCTCATTTTCAGCTTTGAAACCATCAAAGGAATCGGATTATATGAGATTAATGGAAAGATTTAATGATTCTCTCTCTCTCTCTCTTACACACACACACCTGCACAAACCTACAAACACACACAGAATTTCTGGGTAAAATTAGAGGATAATTAGTTTGGTGTTTGGTTTGGTTCCACTCCCCGATTCTGTCACTCCCAACTCCCCAAGCGTGGCTTGGCTGGGGGCATCTCACCACAAGGCAAACTCCAACACCCAGCGGGGTCCCCAGGGGTGGACCTGGGGCAGAAAAACTGAGGCCTCAATAATTAGGGGCACGGCAGTACCATTGTTCACCACCAGGGCGGCGAAGCAGCTCTGTTCACTAAAACCAGTGTGTCTCATTTTCAACTTTCAAATGCTATCTTCCATAACCATAAAAACTGAACCACCATACTAACACTGTCTCCAGTATTTTGTATAAGCCTTCTTCCAGTGGTCAGTGAATGGTTTTGGGGTCTCTGAGTAGTTTTAATAATTCAAAAATTTAATGAATACAAAAAACATTAGTAAAGACAGGCTGTTAGAAACACAACCTCAATTAAATGAATTAGACTGCTTTCATAATTACGCATAGAATTACAGAATATTTGACGCGAAAAAATTACGCTTATGATTACAGAACGTCAGAAGTGAGCTTAATTGCAGATATTGTTACCAATTATTGGTAATCCCCAGCCAATTAAACACTAAGAGCAGAGCGACTGTGATTGGAGCCGGTTTTCTCCCCAGCAGGAGGTGATGAGCGAGGGAGACTCTACCTCCTCTTCTTCGCTCCCTCTCAGTCCACTGAGCTGCAGAGAAAAGGCACTCATCAGCCTATCGGACTCTCCCAGCTGGATGTGGGCGGGGCCGCTCATCAGCCTATCGGACTCTCACAGCTGGCTGTGGGCGGGGCCACTCATCAGCCTATCGGACTCTCACATGGTCACCATCTGGAGTGTTTGCAATGATGTTGTCTGGCTCCTTATTGGATCTTATCAGCTGCTGGATCCAGCTGTGATGTCCCAGGCATCCAGGACTCCACAAACAGCCTGTAGGTGTCACTGTTTTACATGTAGCCCACCCCCCACGCCCCTCTACCAAACTGTAGATCTTAGTTCCACCGCAGCTGTGTGGTTACGGTTGTTTACACTACACCGCTATGGACGTCTGCAGTGTCTGTGATGGCGTCAGATTTAGAGGAAAACGGTACCGCCTGAAGACACGGACGATGGACGGATAACGGACAGGGTGAGGCCTCAGGGCCAGTGACTGTGAAGGAATCTGCCATGAACCTGTGCTCCAGGTGACCCTCTCTGCCACCTGTAAGGGCCCCAGTATTCCTGCCTGGGTGACCCCTGGTGACCTCTGCCAGGGTGTGGCTTCTACAGGCGCAGTGACGCTCGGAGGGGGCGCAGCTACTTACCAGAATCTCACCCTGCGTGGTGGGGGGGGGGGGGGGGGGGGGTAAAGGGTGAATTATAGGAGAGGAACAGAGAAAAAAGCAAGCAGAAAAGAAAAAGGAGGGGGTGAGGGAATGGGGGGTGAAGGACAGACAGAGATAGAGACAGAGAAAAGGGGGAGAGAGAAAGAGAGGGAGTGAGCAGAGGGAGGGACAGAGAGAGAGAGAGAGAGAGATCAACAGGAAAGAGAGTTACATGCAATTAGATTAACTCCAAGTACCTGAAGGCCGTTATGTCGCAGGGGACAGTGGCTTGATTCATGCATGCCTTACATCAATACAATTGAAGAGTTTGTGGTTATAAGTTAATAAAAACACAGCAAAAACTGTGATTGGTTTGCAGTGCAGGGCCATGCTGTGTGAGAATTCAGCGGCAACAATAACTTAAGAGCTGCACAGCAGAAACGTGAGTCTTATTCCCCATTACGGTGGTGAGGGCGGGGTCAGGGCGGGGTCAGGGCGGGGTCGGGGCGGGACCAGGGCGGGGCACCCGCTCAAAGCCTGCTCTCCTCTCTTAAAGGCTGCATGTTAATGAAGCAACTGGCTACAAATCGGCATGGAGCCAGGCTGGGTCAGAGGAGAGAAACTCTCACTCACATACACACACACACACACACACACACACACACACCACACACACACACACACACACACACCACACACACACACCACACACACACACCACACACACACCACACACACACACACCACACACACACACCACACACACACACCACACACACACCACACACACACCACACAGACTCATATGCACACACACACACACACCACATACACACCACACACACCACACACACACCACACACACAGACTCATATGCACACACACACACACACACAGATTCTCACACACACACACACACACACACACACACACACACACACACAGATTCACACACACACACACACACACACACAGATTCACACACACACACACAGATTCTCATACACACACACACGCACACAGATTCACATACACACACACGCACACAGATTCACACACACACACAGATTCTCACACACACACACACACACACACACACACACACACACAGATTCACACACACACACATGCATCACTGCTTTCTCCCCCTTTGAGTGGTTTGCTTGTGACACTCCCAATAACCACACGATCATAATAAGCCGCCTGGTTTGAATGGGATGACAGATGGGGTAAGGAGCCACTTCACTGAGGTACAGCTTCAGGGGTGGACGCGAGGGAAGAGGGTTTGGCTAGCCCGGCATCTGATTGGTGTACAGTTGGAGGGGTGGGGGCTTGGGGTGAGGGGGTACCTGATTCGGGATAGCCCTCTTCTTATTGACGTGTGTGTTTCTCTGCTGTGCACTGTGGAGGAGAGAAAGACAGACAGACAGACAGACAGACAGACAGACAGCAAGGGTCACTCATAAACCCAGTACAAAATACGAAAAAACAGGCAGAGAAATGCGGGTCCTGGGCCCTGATATGACAGCATGCCAGTCAGAACAGACTCTGCTACTACGTCTACACTGTCTCCTGCAGGTCTGAACTAAACATCACCTGAACACAGCCTGTAGCAATGTTACTGGACACAGAAGACTATACCCCTTTACACACCTTTATACCTGTGAGGGTTTATCTGCAGAATGTAAGCTAGGCTTTTCACACTTTTACACCTGTAAATATTTCTCTAAAGCTAGAGCTAGACTCTCAATTTACCTATAATAAACTATCTATAATAGTTCACCTGATTGAAAAACACTAAAAAAAAGGCAAATTAACATTTTATTTAGTACTAAAAGGCAAATAGAGAAAAGCTGAAGTATGCCATGACTTTAGATTTAAGGGTTGGGGGGTGGGGGGTGGGGTGATGGTGTGGGGGGGTCACTTCTTGGGCGGGACGGCCCACCTGTTGTTGGTGTACCCGGGGGAGGCCCCCTCATCCATCCTTCTGAAGTCAAGACTGAAAGTGACGTCATGAAATAGATTAACCAATCAGAATCAGACGCTTCTCCGCGTGTGTAGCAAAAAGCAGGCACGTGTCACACGCCCCCTGCAGGCAAAGGGGTGTTAGGGCAACCCCAGCTCCATGCAGCACAGCCAGTCCTCTGACACGGCCCACACAAACAGCTGCAGTCAGACCAGCACAGCACCCCAAAAAGACATGCTGCACAAAGCCAGTTCTACAGTGCACCCCAAAAAGACATGCGGGGTGCAGTCAGATTGGCAGTGCACCCCAAAAAGACGTGCTGCTCACAGACGAGCCCGGCTTTACAACCCAGCTGTCAGTCAAGGTGGGGGGGTGACCTGAGGCAAACTGACTAACACCTGATTGGACCATTGCGGGCACAGCTCTGACTGGTCCCTATGATGCCTGCCTAACGCCGATGAGGTGATGGGACGGCCATGCTTATCGATCAGGGAGTGAACTACAGAGGAGCCGTTTGTAAAGGTGGCGTCGGCACACAGACCCACGCAGGCCTGCACAGCACGGCACCGCGGGGCACAGCGACTCATCCTTGCCCCGCGTTCCGACGACGACTTACAGCAACAGGAAGAGCATCTTCCGTCACAGGAGGTGCACACAGCCACTTCCTGCTCCTCCTGCAGTGATGTCATCAGTACGTGCCTCTCAGCTCTAATCCCGGACCACTTCATTCACAGAGACTACACAGCGCCTCCTGCTTCATTTAAGGAGCCCAAAGTGCTGTGCAGCGTAGCACATGCAGATTCAGCCAAGCCAATGTCAATGACTGACACCCGTCTCATATGCCCGTCTCACCCAGACAGCACTAATCAATCCAATCTCCATCTACACGGAAAGACCTGCTGTCTCGTGAGTGACAGAAACCCCCCATTGAAGGCAAGAAAGGGACACATGGGGGTAAGGTGCTGCTTTGTGGAGGCTCACAGGCCCTCTCCTGTCCTGTTTGGGAGGGGTTAGCAGTGCCCCCTGGTGGCGGGGGCGGGGGGACGTACTTGGCAAAGCCGATGAAGTCCTCATGGTTGGTGTTGATGTAGGACAGCTCAATGTCAATCAGCAGGAGCACCTGCAGCAGAAGGGAGAGAGTGAGCTCCTGTCGCTACGGAGACAGACAGAATGACCCACGTGATGAAGCAGACCCAGCAATGCCCCCCCCGCACACCTGGTCCTTGGTCTTGCCCTCTCTCTCCCGGACGTACGTGGTGACGATCCTCTCCGTCTCCTCCCTCAGTCTGGGGTACGAGCCCAGCTGTGAGGTAGACACACACACACTGCAGATACCGAACCACCCTGCCCCGACCCCGCGCACACGCGCGCACACACACACACACACACACACACACACACACACGCACTGCAGATACCGAACCACCCTGCCCCGACCCCACGCACGCGCACACACACACACACACAGGTACAGATACACACACACACACTTGCACATGTGCATGCACACACTCTCTCGCGCTCTGAAGACGCACATGCACGCAGACACATGCACACACAGCTGACTGTGGTGTCTGTGGAAGCCAGTCAGCTGAGGATGACCAAGTCTGATGCCTCAGTGTTGGAAAGAGGGTTTGCAAATTTGCGTGTGTGTGTGTGTGTGTGTGTGTGTGTGTGTGTGTGTGTGTGTGTGTGTGTGTGTGTGTATCTGTGCATTTCTGTGTATACACATCAGGCATGAGACGAAATAACAAATTTCTTGAAATCAGAAAAAAATATTTCATAGCCCTGAGAATATGACATGAGATATGAATACACACATGTATATGTATGTACATACACACACGCACACACACACAACATGCTTAAATACATACACAAATAGAATAGATGCACTCACAGATATCCATACATTATATTCCTAAGGATCCCAAACATAGTCACCCCTAGCTGAGAGGTTTCGCTCTAACGTGTGCAGAGCAGCACAGTGTGAGGGGAAAACAGCGTACTGAGACATTCACAGGAAGACTGCAGCTCTACAGGAGCCCAGGGGAAGGAGAAGCAGGGAGAGAGAGCCGTTTCCCAGACAGATCAGTTCCCCCTCCGTCCAGCTGGTGGCGACATAGTCTACAATCTGGCGTTTCAGCGGGTATGTATCGACTTACTGTGTTTTTCCCTTCCAGTGGAAACATGCATGAGAGGGGTGGGGACAGGACAGTGCAATCAGGGCATCTGTGAGGTGATCACCGCTCGCTACCAATGCTGTAAAGCGCAGAGGACCCGGGCACCTGCTCTATCAGGGCAGAATGCAGCCTTCCCACTCTGGCACAACACTGACAGGACCAGCAAGCCTTTCAGACCCAGAGAGAGAGTTCTCTGCCTGACAGGACCAGCAAGCCTTTCAGACCCAGAGAGAGCGGTCTCTGCCTGGCAGGACCAGCAAGCCTTTCAGATCCAGAGAGAGCGGTCTCTGCCTGGGCTGGGGTGTGGCCACTCTGTGGGGGGTGGGAGGGGGGGTCTCCCTTCCTAATTCCTCTTCCATTCTTCAGTCCCTCTTTACCTTGTCAGAGCACTTCCTGACGAGGGCATTGAGCTCAGACACCACCAGCTCCACGCACTTCACACTGGGCTCCCTCAGCTTCACTATCTGCCTCTTAACCATGACCTCGAAGGCCAGGTCGGGAGTGAACAGCCCTGTTCTAAAGGGTCATGGGGTTTTTTTTTTTGGCAAGGACGGAGGGGGGGTGAAGGCGGGGAGGGGGTGGGGTGAGGTGACAGGTGATGGGTGAAATGGGAGATAAATGCAAGAAAAAGACAGCAAAAGAAAGAGAGAAAAGAGGAAAGAGAACGGGAAAAATAGAGACAAAAGCATTTTTAGTTTAGTCAGTTTTCACTCATTTGCGTGACAAACAGAAACCCGGTGACGAGCTGCAGGATTTACATCCCATAATTTGGAGGGCAGATGGGTCATCATCACCCAGGTAACACCCGGAAAAGGACTTCTGATGGAGTTTTAGCTGCGGCCGACAGACACACACAGAAGAAAATAACAGCCCATCCACAGCGCAGCCGCATGCACCACTGGGTCACAGCACAATGACACCACCCCAACGGCCTCGCTGGGCTTAAACTCCACTTCCCAGAGTCCTTCTCTTCTGTCATCTGATGATCATAATTCTTGAGCTGCAAGGTCAGACTTGATTTTAACTAAAAACTGATTTGCGACTGGAGGGACACAATAACGTCCTTCACAGCTGTTCCCTCCACTCTGAGCAGCAGTTCCGTGCTTCACCATTAGATGGCAACGTGCCCAGTAAAGGAGTCAGCTCCTGTCTCTTAGTGCTGTTTCAGCCCAGTCTTACCCAGCAGCCCCCCTGAAACGTGGTGAAATCTGCAGCTCGTCAGTGAAGATCAAAACGGGACTCTCAGGGAGACATGCTTAACCAGCCCCTGCTCCCCGTCCGGTCTCCACAAACACGTTCACAAAACCCAAAAACACAACCGCAACGCCCCACCCACAGGAAGGTCAAAGGTCACGCTGCACTCATCTCTGCAGGCCATTGGAGGGGGTGTCGTGACCGCTGATAAGCTCAGGGCTTTTGGAGCGAAAGTGAAAGAATTCATCATCCCCCACCCCCACCCCCCCAACATAGGTGCCCTGCAAAGACAGTGTGCAGCAGAATGACTCGAGAGCGCCCCCTGTGGCTGGGAGCAGTACCTTGTTGGTGCACTGCCTGACGGTGTTGATGAGCTCCTGAATCACCAGATCGATACATTTGAGACAGGGCTCTTTCAGCTTAACGATCTGCTTTTTCACAATGGCTTCAAAGGCCAGGTCTGGAGTGAACAGCCCTGTCCTGTACACACAGACAGAGACACACACACGCACACAGACACACACAGACACACACGCGCGCACACACACAGACACACACACACAGACAAACACACGCGCACACACGCGCACAAACACACACACACACAGACACAGACAGACACGCACACAGACAGAGAGACACACACAGACAAACACACACGCGCACACACACAGACAGACACACGCGCACACACAGACAGACACACAGACACCCGCACACACACACACGGAGACACGCACACAGACAGAGAGACACACACGCGCATGCACATAGACACACAGACACACACAGACAGAGAGACACACACAGACACACAGGGCCACAGTGAGGTGGGGGTGGAGGTGGGGGTGGGGGTGGAGGAGAGAGAGAGAAGGACAGGATGAGACAGGGTTAGATTTCACATGCTACAATAAACGCACTTTCTGACGGTGAGAGTTGGCTGGTTAATCACTTGTAAAACATTTCTGGAAACATTATCTCAAGGCTCATCAGTGATGGTTCCAGGCGTGGCACAACACTAGCAATCATCATTACTGGCAGACAGACAGAGGCAGTGGGAGAGGGATGGAAGAGAATGAAGACCAGGAAGAAGGTGAGAGACGATACACATTTGCCAGGAGACTGACGGGCTGGAGAAACTCTGCACTGTCACACTGTTACAGTACTGAAACCGTAATGATACAGAAATGATACAGTACGCTACAGCGACGGGGCAGTATATTACAGCAGCGGGGCAGTAGATTACAGCAGAGGGGCAGTAGATTACAGCAGAGGGGCAGTGGCTTTGCAGCAGAGGGGCAGTAGATTACAGCGGCGGGGCAGTGGTTTTGCAGCAGAGGGGCAGTGGTTTTACAGCAGAGGGGCAGTGGATTACAGCAGCGGGGCAGTAGATTACAGCGGCGGGGCAGTAGATTACAGCAGCGGGGGGGCAGTAGATTACAGCAGAGGGGCAGTGGTTTTGCAGCAGAGGGGCAGTATATTCCAGCGGCGGGGCAGTAGATTACAGCGGCGGGGGAGTGGTTTTGCAGCAGAGGGGCAGTGGTTTTGCAGCAGAGGGGCAGTAGATTACAGCGGCGGGGCAGTGGTTTTGCAGCAGAGGGGCAGTGGTTTTGCAGCAGAGGGGCAGTGGTTTTGCAGCAGAGGGGCAGTGGTTTTACAGCAGAGGGGCAGTGGTTTTACAGCGGGGGGGCAGTAGATTACAGCGGGGGGGCAGTGGTTTTGCAGCAGAGGGGCAGTAGATTACAGCGGCGGGGCAGTAGATTACAGCGGCGGGGGAGTGGTTTTGCAGCAGAGGGGCAGTGGTTTTGCAGCAGAGGGGCAGTAGATTACAGCGGCGGGGCAGTGGTTTTGCAGCAGAGGGGCAGTGGTTTTGCAGCAGAGGGGCAGTGGTTTTACAGCAGAGGGGCAGTGGTTTTACAGCGGGGGGGCAGTAGATTACAGCGGGGGGGCAGTGGTTGTGCAGCAGAGGGGCAGTGGTTTTGCAGCAGAGGGGCAGTGGTTTTGCAGCAGAGGGGCAGTGGTTTTGCAGCAGAGGGGCAGTGGTTTTACAGCAGAGGGGCAGTGGTTTTACAGCGGGGGGGCAGTAGATTACAGCGGGGGGGCAGTGGTTGTGCAGCAGAGGGGCAGTGGTTTTGCAGCAGAGGGGCAGTGGTTTTGCAGCAGAGGGGCAGTGGGATTACAGCAGAGGGGCAGTGGGATTACAGCAGAGGGGCAGTGGTTTTGCAGCAGAGGGGCAGTGGTTTTGCAGCAGAGGGGCAGTGGGATTACAGCAGAGGGGCAGTGGGATTACAGCAGAGGGGCAGTGGTTTTGCAGCAGAGGGGCAGTGGGATTACAGCAGAGGGGTAGTGGTTTTGCAGCAGAGGGGCAGCAGTGTGCAGTGTGTGAGCACGGCTGTGCTGGAACTTGCCTCACTCCATGGACGTTCTTGATTGCGTGGCTGATCTCTTTCCTCAGCTCCTTCTCATCAAAGACAATCTGAGGGAGATGAGAGAATTAATGAGCTGCCTAATTACTTACACAAAACAATGTACCACTCTTGCTAAGCTGAAAACCTGCAAGCGTGCTTGCGCAGACATCAGGGGCAGACCCAGCTTTGCCTGTATCCTAGGAGAACAAACTCCTACAATCCAGCCATCCCAAAGACACTTTTAAACAGGTGCTAAACTGATCTTAAAATCGACCATTCTAGTCATATGGTTTCACTTCACTGTTCAAAGTTCCATTTAGAGCTCAGTGCTTTCAGGCAGCAGGATGTTATTGGGGGCAGGGCCACAGGGCGGGGCCACAGGGCGGGGCCACAGGGCGGGGCCACGGGGCTCACCTTGACCAGCTCGAAGGGGAAGCGCTCGTGGAAGATGCGGTTGATCCTGGCTCCGCCCGACAGCTCCACCGTGTCCACCTGGTCCCCCGAGCCCTCGATCCGCTTCTCAAAGTCCACCCCAAACTGCTGTACCATCCTAAGAAAGGGTGCCAAATGTGTGATTACAACATCTTTACACACCATAGCAGGGCCTACACTCCGGCTGTACTCACTGCAGCAGTGACTGTACTCTGGCTGTACTCACTGCAGAGCGACTGTACTCCGGCTGTACTCACTGCAGAGCAACTGTACTCCGGCTTTACTCACTGCGGCAGCGACTGTACTCCGGCTCTACTCACTGCAGCGGAGACTGTACTCTGGCTGTACTCACTGCAGAGCAACTGTACTCCAGCTGTACTCACTGCAGAGTGACTGTACTCCAGCTGTACTCACCGCAGAGTGACTGTACTCTGGCTCTACTCACTGCAGAGCGACTGTACTCCGGCTGTACTCACTGTAGCAGGGCCTTGGTTTTGCGCGTGGGGTCGTCGGGCCGGAAGTTCTTGTACTCCTCCACCTCCTTCTCCAGGGAGAGCAGCTGGCTCTGCAGCTTACTGCGCAGGCCCGGCAGCGTGTCCCGGATGTGATTGGTCAGTTGCTGAGGAGAAAGAGAGAGAGAGTCACGGAGGGAGGAGGAGGAGAGAGCAGACACAGAGGGGGGGAGAGAGAGAGAGACAGACAGAGAGAGAGAAAGGGAGAGAGAGAGAGAGAGAGAGAGAGAGAGAGGGATGGAGAGAGAGACAGACAGAGAGAGAGAGAGAGAGAGAGAGAGAGAGAGAGACAGACAGAGAGAGAGAGAGAGAGAGAGAGAGAGAGAGAGAGAGAGACCTGGTTGAGGGTTTTCTGCAGGTGAGGGGTTCCCATGCGCTCGGCCATGTGTCGGTATCCCGGGTGCGACAGGAAGAACTTCCTCTCCGCCGCCAGCGCAGCTCGAATGTCCTTCTTCCCATCGATGTCCTTCTGACTGCGGTTCACCACCCCGATGTAGCCTGCAGGGGACACACACAGAGAGCCGTGTGCATAGCAAGTAGTGTAGTGCGTGCTGTGTGTGTGGTATGCATGTAGTGTGTGGACAGTGTGCATATAGCATGTAGTGTGCAGTGTGTGTGCAAAGTGTGTCTATAGCATGTGTAGTGTGTGTGTATAGTGTGTGTGTAGCATGTGTATAGCACGTGTAGTGTATGTAGTGTGTGGTGTGTGTATAGTGTGTGTATAGCGTGTGTATAGCGTGTGTATAGCGTGTGTATAGCGTGTGTATAGCGTGTGTAGTGTGTGGTGTGTGTATAGCGTGTGTATAGCATGTGTGTAGTGTGTGGTGTGTGTGTAGTGTGTGTGTAGTGTGTGGTGTGTGTATAGCGTGTGTAGTGTGTAGTGTGTGTGTAGTGTGTGGTGTGTGTATGGCGTGTGTAGTGTGTAGTGTGTGTGTAGTGTGTGGTGTGTGTATAGCGTGTGTAGCGTTTGTAGTGTGTGTAGTGTA